>NW_027506943.1:237403-399903 GCF_052324685.1 Brachyhypopomus gauderio
CACATCTGGATCGACAACATCCACGTGAGCACCAGCACAGAGCTGGAACAGTGCACTCGTAAGTCCACACGGCTCTCCCCTCCCCTCCACCCCACCGCCCCTCCCCTCCTCGCCCCGCCCCCGCCCCACCTCCCCCGCCCCTCTCCCCTCCGCCCCACCTCCCCGCCCTCGCCCCTCCGCCCCTCCGCCCCTCCCCTCGCCCGCCCCCCGCCCCTCCCCGCCCCCGCCCCGCCCACGCACCCTCCTCCCCGCCGCCCCTCCCCGCCCCCGCCCCGCCCCGCCGCCCCTCTCCCCTCGCCCCTCGCCCCGCCGCCACGCCCCTCCACGCCCCGCCCCGCCCCTCCCGCCCCGCCCCGCCCCGCCACGCCCCCCGCCCCGCCCCGCCCCGCCCCTCGCCCCGCCGCCCCCTCCCCGCCCCGCCCGCCACTCCCCTCGCCCGCCCCCGCCCCTCCTCCCCCCTCCCCTCCACTCCCCTCTCCCCTCCCCTCCCCTCCCGCCCCCTCCCTCCCCCCTCCCCTCTCCCCTCCCCTCCCTCTCCCCTCCCCCCTCCACTCCCCTCTCCCCTCCCCTCTTCCCTCCCCCCTCCCCTCCCCGCCACTCCCCTCCTCCCCACCTCCCCCCTCCCCTCCCCACCTCCCCCTCCCCTCTCCCCTCCCCTCCTCTCCCCCTCCCCCCTCCACTCCCCTCTCCCCTCCCCTCTTCCCTCCCCCCTCCCCTCCCCTCCACTCCCCTCCTCCCCACCTCCACCCTCCCCTCCCCCCTCCCCTCCCCTCCTCTCCCCTCCCCCCTCCACTCCCCTCTCCCCTCCCCTCTTCCCTCCCCCCTCCCCTCCCCTCCACTCCCCTCCTCCCCACCTCCCTCCTCCCCTCCCCTCCCCCACACCTTTGTCCCACTCTCTTTTCTCAAGGTCCAGCTATATGCTGCAGAACGCCTGATTCGGATGGAAGGAGCTCTTGAAATGTTCTGCTCAATGCCATGAAAACTAGGCTGCCCTCCCCCCTGTGGGCTCTGATCCTAATCTCACTCTCATCAGATTTGACCCACGTCTCTTATTTGTAAACACCGTCGTCCAGAACCGAGGAAGCGAATTGCTGGACAGGTTGCTTGTCAGTCATGACACACAGGCTGTTTGTTTGAGTATGTTCATGGAGGTAGTGGTGGCAGGACGTCTGCTCCTGTGCTCACGATGATGGGTGTAGCACCAGGTCCTACAGTGGGGACAAACACTGCCTTCCCTTATCAGACCGCCCACTCACCATTAAAATGTACACAGAGGCCCGTGTTTGTTTATTTGCTATGTTGCATTGAACCATGGTATTAGAGCAGCAGTTTTATGTACACAAACGTACACACACAGTTTGAACGTCTCGACCCATGCATCCTTGCCAAAGCACTCCCTGCTCTCTCTCTCTCTCTCTTTCCCTCACTCTCTCTCTTTCTCTCACTCTCTCTCTCTTTCTCTCACTCTCTCTCTTTCTCTCACTCTCTCTCTTTCTCTCACTCTCTCTCTCTTTCTCTTTGCGCTGCCCTTTCAATTGTGTGCACGTTCCAGACCTCCGAAAACAGTCACTGTGTTTTTCTGAGCATGTGCAGAGTACAGGGGGGTTGCCTTCTCCTCCGGCACCACTGCGGATCAGAACACTCCGCACGCGGCCAAATTACACACAAGCCCAGTTACGTTCCCCTCTCTCTCCTTCTCGCTCCCTCCTTCATCTCTTCTCCCTCTCTCTCACTGACCCAGACCCAATTATCAGCTCCGCCTCCATCCCCACGGTAATGTGTTTGGGGTGAGCTGAAGGACTACCAGTAGTAGCTCTGGTCTACGAACATCTGTTGCCAAACGGTCCATTCCCTCTAAAAAGAGCCGCACACTGCCATAGATCAATGAAGAGTGTTAATCACAGTCATCCTGGATCAAACCGTTGCCTGTATTGAGCTACACCTGGTACCCGGCCCTGGATGGTCGCTCATGTGTCTTCTCTTGTGTGTGTGCTTTCAGAACCGTTCCCCGCCCTTCCCACCGGAGATGACTGGTGAGTTCTTCCTCTCCTGTGTAACTGCCCATTGCTTAGTGCAGCTTCGCAGTAGCTGATTGGCTCTGAGGAGAGTGTGTGGTGGTGGAGCTTCGCACTGTTAGACGCGGTGTAGCCTGTGCTTTTGTGAGCCCCACGTGTGCACACCACCCTCACTGGGGTCCCAATCAGGTCGTCATTGGCCCCTTTCTGTCGTCACCGTCATCATGCCATCCACAGCATGGACATACATGTATCCCAGCATGCAACTGAAGCTCCGTTTTGATTATTCGGCGACGTTTAGTGTAGTTGACGTTGATGTTGGTGTTCTTTGTCGGGGGTGGGACCACCACAGACCACCACCCCACCTCCGCCCCACCACCCCCACTCTCTACACATGCACACGCCGGGTGGCACGAGGGTCTGCAGGAGCTTTGGGGGGGGGCTAGAGTGATGGCTTCAGCACAGACCAGGGCCATAATCCCATCAGGCTGCAGATGGCAGGACCTCACAGGCTTCATGATGACTTATTCCTCTAGTATCATCACTCCCTCTCTCTCTCTCTCTCTCTCTCTCTCTCTCTCTCTCTCTCTCTCCCCCCTCCTCTTTGAATTTCTCAATCTCTGTGTTTCTCTTGCAGTGTGTCTCTCCCTCTGTCTCTCTTTCTCTCTCTCCCTCTCTCCCTCTGTCTCTCCCTCTCCTTCTGTCCCTCCCTCTCCCTCTGTCTTTGTCTCTCCCTCTGTCTATATTCCTCTCCCTCTGCCTCTCCTCTGTCTCTTTGACTGAATTCAGAGCCAAGGAAATGTGCGGATGGTGCTCCTTCTCTCGGTGGGATTTTCTTTAGCTTCACTGGCCCATGTCCTCACACAGCTCCAGGAAAGATGAGGCAGACAGACAGAACCCAAATTACACGCTTGTTTTATTTTCACGTTCTGAGACAGAAGATTAGATTAAGGTGGTGGAGAACTGTCAATGCCAGAGGTGGTAGATGCATGAACATGTGTAGATGTGTGTGGTGTGTGTGTGTGTGTGTGTGCACATGCGTGTGTGTGTGTGTGTGTGTGTGTGTGTGTGTGTAAACGAGTGGTTTCCTTGCAGTGCTGGATGGGGTTCATAGTGGAGTTTGGCTTGAGGCAGATGAAGCTGGCACAGATTCATGCATACAAAAAAAAAAAAAAAACAAAGTTTTCGCCCTGAAAATGACCAGACAACACATACTCACACATACTCACACATCCACATGCACACAAAATAGATCTACAAAGTAAAACAGAACTTTAGTGTTTGCATGCGCACGCCCACTCACTTCACGTTCAGCGCCATGACAAAAAAAAACCTCTCTAGCTCAAAGTTTGTGTTAATATAACATTTCAATGCAACCCAGTATCATTCTACGATATTTTTGGCAAATGTGAAACTATTATGACCACAGTTATGGATCCAGCTTTTAGACTAAAGCAATCAACTTCTTAAAAAACTTTCTAAAACCTCCATATGACCACATCATGTCTCCTTTATTCACAGCCCATAAAACGCATCACACTTTTCCTGATCTGGTCCTACGGAGTTGAAAGTAGCTCTGATAAAACCCCCAAATAATTGGGCTTGCTATTGAAAGAAACCCCACTTGGATTGGGTTAAATCTGTCATCCACATTACTGACTGGGGCGACGCCCCACGCATGTGCATCTGCCTGTTTGTCTGCAGCTGTCTGTTCTGTATCTGTACTGCGGCCAGTCGCAGCCAAATTAACAAATGGACCCAAATTCAAGCTGGCTTAAAGCTGAGCAGCCTGCATGCCTCTCTACCCCAAGCCAACTCTTCTGTGTCTCTCCACCAGGGGGAGCCCTACCTGGCAGGAGTGACCCCACTGTTGACACTACAGTGTCCCTACAGCCCATGCCCACCTACTGGTATTACGTTATAGCCGGAGTGGGCGCGCTCTTGCTCCTGGGCTTCGTGGCGCTGTTCATGGCCCTGTGCTGCCATCGCTACCACCTGGCCGCCAAGAAGAGCCAGCACTCAGTGACCTACCAGAGCACACAGTACCCGGCGCTGGGCCCGGCGGGCCCCGGGCCAGAGCCCAGGCTCACCATTAGACTAGACAAACAGGAGCCTGGTTCGCAATGCTGAGGGCGGAGGGACACACAAAGGCCAGCAGAGAGCTCTGGACTCTCTCTCTCTCTCTGTCTCTCTCTCTCTATCTCTCTATCTCTCTGCCTGGCCTTTTCGCTGCTTCGTTGCTACCGACTGGCGTGAAGACCCAAGGACGCACACGTAACGCCCTTTGGAGGGGACGTCGGGCGGGTTGGGGGGGGGATTTTTTTGCACAGGGGATGGAGCTGCGTGACTTTTGGGAGTGTTTAGCTGCTAATGGAGCTGTGAGGAGAGAAGGGACGTGTGCACCGAGGTGGAAGCGTGGACATTCCCAACCCTTTTGGCGTGACGCTGGGACGGGCGGAGGGGAGCTCTGCCAAGCTCGCACTTCCGTCCTGGAGTCCTGTTTACGGCAAGGCGCGGAGGAGGAGTGCCATCATCCAGCCAGACTCCTGAGAGACAGGAAGCCACCCCTGTGTGTGTGTGTATGTGTGTGTGTGTGTGTTGCTGGAGTCTCTCTGACCTGGAGAGAGGAACCTGACTCTCTGGGATTCTAAAGGCTGCTTGTGACCAAACGTCGCCCGGTGAAGAGACCGCACAGTTCTCCTAGTCCTGCCCACAGAGGAGCGGAGCTTTGAAGTGGGTGGAGAACAGAGACAACATACGAGGAACCTGGGTGGAAAAATGAGAAGAATTCCACCGTGTCACCTGGAAACATCTGCATGTAGACTGCATAATGCACGCGCGCACACACATACGTGCACACATACACACTCAAATGCACAGGAACACACAAAATGCACGCACACGCACACACAAACACTTATGACATGACGAGGAGGAGCCAAGCTGGTGCTTATGAAAACATAAAAGAAGACAGAGAGCAAATGGAAAAGCGAACGCGAGAAAGACGCGTTCGGGCTCGGCCGAGCGGCAGGGCTACAGATCCTTTCTCTTTCTCTTTTGTTTCTCTTTTTGTTTGTTTGTTTGTTTTTAATAAGTAATCTGTGTCGGTGTGTGCCTCGGTGAGGCATGTGTGTCAGACTTGTTGTGTGGTTGTGAGTGTCTGGGCGTATATATGGGTGGTTGTGAGTGTCTGGGCGTATATATGGGTGGTTGTGAGTGTCTGGGCGTATATATGGGTGGGTGTGAGTGTCTGGGCGTATATATGGGTGGTTGTGAGTGTCTGGGCGTATATATGGGTGGTTGTGAGTGTCTGGGCGTATATAGGGGTGGGTGTGAGTGTCTGGGCGTATATAGGGGTGGGTGTGAGTGTCTGGGCGTATATAGGGGTGGGTGTGAGTGTCTGGGCGTATATATGGGTGGTTGTGAGTGTCTGGGCGTATATAGGGGTGGGTGTGAGTGTCTGGGCGTATATAGGGGTGGGTGTGAGTGTCTGGGCGTATATAGGGGTGGGTGTGAGTGTCTGGGCGTATATATGGGTGGTTGTGAGTGTCTGGGCGTATATATGGGTGGGTGTGAGTGTCTGGGCGTATATATGGGTGGTTGTGAGTGTCTGGGCGTATATATGGGTGGGTGTGAGTGTCTGGGCGTATATATGGGTGGGTGTGAGTGTCTGGGCGTATATATGGGTGGTTGTGAGTGTCTGGGCGTATATATGGGTGGGTGTGAGTGTCTGGGCGTATATATGGGTGGGTGTGAGTGTCTGGGCGTATATATGGGTGGTTGTGAGTGTCTGGGCGTATATAGGGGTGGGTGTGAGTGTCTGGGCGTATATATGGGTGGGTGTGAGTGTCTGGGCGTATATATGGGTGGGTGTGAGTGTCTGGGCGTATATATGGGTGGTTGTGAGTGTCTGGGCGTATATAGGGGTGGGTGTGAGTGTCTGGGCGTATATATGGGTGGTTGTGAGTATAGGGACACCTACTCACACGACTGTCCCTCTGTGCCATGGAGTCTGTCACTCTCCTCTTGGCTCTCTCCCAGAAGGACAATCTATGTGTATCTGCTCGTGTGTACATTTTATTTCCCAACTGGCCGTGGGTCTTTACCGATTGCTTTGACGTACGTCTCTACGTATCTCTCTATTCTTCTATATGCAAATGTCACGTGACCCCGCCTTAGCTGGTCTGCTCTATCTATCTCTATCTATCTGCCCTGTCATTAGCCTTAAAGATACGAGTGGTGCAGGACTGTCCGACGCCAGTCACTGTAGACCCTCTTTTCCCACAAAATACTGTGTTTTACTAAATGTGCTTGACTCATTATACGCTCGTTATTTTCCACCCAGGTTTTTGTTTTATATCGAACTGACTTTGTCATGGTTGCTATGTGAAAGGCTGCAGAGCACTGCACACAGAGACGATGGCTGTGCTGATCGACGCCAGCCTGGTTCTGCTAGCCAATGTTCATGTTTCAGCCGCCAGTTTGGGTTTGTTTTTGGAAACTTTCCCCTCACTATAAGGGAAGAGGAAGTGAGTCTCTGGGCTCTCACTCCGTCTTACGGCCGTGTGCGGTGAGGAGCGTTCAGGACCTGCATGCCCGTGTCTCAACACTGTTCGGTGCCAAGGTGCGGCTCCCCGTCACATGACGCTCTTTTCTGGTTCTTTTTAATCTCTGAATCCCACGCAGAATGCACAGATTTTTTAGTGCCGTTATCATGCTGTGAAATGTACTTATATTGCATAACAATCTTGATGTCTTATGGTGTCCATACTGTAACATGTTCAGTTTGAAGTACGGAGCTACAGCTCTAGTGTGAAGGCTCACCATGGTCCGAACTTGTCGACCTGATAATGAAAGCGTTGCATCCCCCCCCCCCCCCCCCCCCCCCCCCCCCCCAAATATTAGGCCCATAATCATTTCTGCATTGAGAAGCCGGTAGCAGCCTGTAGATCATCTGAGAACATGGCTTCACACGTCTAGTACGAATCACCAGACTTTTGTGGTATATTGAACGATCACACAATGCAGCCGAGACGCACAGCCTGGAGCAGGATTCACGGACGTTCCACTCGAAACCTTTCCATAAACATATTGTTCCTCTTTAACCATAAAGGAGGCATCATCCATCACAAAGCACTGTCCTCCTGCTGGCCCCTCCAGGTTCTGGCCGCATCCGGACCGTTCGGGGATTAAAGGGGAAGAGCAAAATCCGCATATCTTGTTCTGTCCTCCATCTGGCAATAGGTGAAAATAATCCTCCATGGTGGAGTCGGGCGGCCATTTTGGCCCCATTAATCTGCTCCTCACAAAAGGTTGTGCAGAGAGATAGGAGAAGAGATCAAAGCGGCAGGGCGGTGATGAAGGTGGGCTCTCGCACGTCCGGCCGGGAGTCCGGCAGGGGTTTGTTTAAAAACACAAAAGCACATGAAAGACACTCGCCGACAGGCAGAGAGAGCGCCTGACCCGCACGGGAAGCCGAGGGAGAAGACGATTGTCTCGCTCCTCTCTCTCACGTTCTCTTTCTCCTCTTGCGCTCCCTTTTCCTTTCTTGATCCCCACATGCCGCACGTTCCTGTTAACCGCACGGCCCTTTGGTGGTGATACCTGGCTGCCGGCTGTCTTCAGCTCCGTTGCTTGAGAAATTTGGCTGAATTTAAAGTTGAAAATGAGGTGACATTTCTCAGTGAGGGCAGGACTAATACTGGCCTTAGAGCCTTCATCAGGTGGCTTCACTGTAATCGTTGTGCTCTCTCTCTCTCTCTCTCTCTCTCTCTCCTCTCTCTCTCTCTCTCTCTCTCTCTTGCCTCCTCTTCCTCTCTTTCTCTCTCTCTCACCTCTTCCCCCCTCTCTCTCTTTCTCTCTCTCTTGCCCCCTCTTCCTTTCTCTCTCTCTCTCTCTCTCTCTCTCTCTCTCTCTCTCTCTCTCTCTCTCTCTCTCTCTGGGTTGGACTCAAACCTGCAGTACCTTTACTGTGTCCTCCCCTCACACTTATAATGATGTCACTTCCCCGTTTGTCTCGCCAGGTCTCATTGTCGTCTCTGTTTCCTTTACTTGTTCTTTCATGTTTTACTAAATCTCAGCTCCGAGGCTTTTGTGATTAATTTATCAACTCACGCAGGGCCTTTAACCCTGACTACACAATTTTAATTCCTTCAAAGAATTGTTGTATTTATCTCCGTCTGAAGGCAGCAGAGCTGTGGGGAGGGAGGGTGCTGGGATGTTGCAGAAACCCAATGTTACTGCCATAATGTGCTTTTGAACTAGCTGTGTCTGACCCTGTGAGATTTCTTTGAAGCTCTTAATATTTCTAATTAGATAATGGGTCTTATTACATTTTATTAAGCCTGCTGTAAGCATTCTTTCTCTGGACCCTTTCCTTCTGCTGTCCCTCAAACAATATTAACGAGCAAAAGCACTTGGGGTCTTTCAGCCTACGCAGTGGTCTCATAGTGCCAAGAGTGTGTCTCTGGCCATGCCAGCACAAAAAAGAATACTGCGTCTTAGCTCGCCCATCTCAGGAGAAAGAATTTCCACGAGAGGGCAGATGTCTGAAGTGTTGCTATTGAAGAATAAGTATTTTTTCACAACTGTTCTCTTTTTTTTATCACAGTTGAATTGGAGACAGCTCTTGTGACAGTGGGTTAGAAATTCCATTAAGGGATTTCAAACCAAACTGACAATAGGGTTAGGAGTTCGGCGAACAACTTTAGTTTTCCTTAAAGCCTATTTTGATTTATTCATGTTTACTGAAAACGAGTGGGTAATGTGTACCACATTTGTCTCATTTTGTTTCCATGGTTTCGGTGAAGGCTCTGATAAGTTTGTGACTATATGCACCCTGTGTTCTCTCTTTGTATATTGGGCCTTGGCCGTGATTGTCTGTTTATGTGCCATTTCTCACACTTCAGCCTGTTTCAAAAGATTTAAGGAATATTTTAGCCTGTTGAATTTCATGGTCTTGGAAATGTCGTGCGGAATGTATAAATAAAGTAATATTTTTGTACAAAATCTGTTGTGTGTAGTGTTTCAAAACACCCTTCGATTTGTGGATTTGACCAGGGTGAGGGTTGAATAAACGTCCCCACCTCTGCATTGTTCGGCCTTGCTGCACATGCGTCTGGGTTCCAGTGCTCCCAGTTTGTAACAGTCTGCCACTGGTACTCTGTTAGTGTGTCCTGACATTGTCATGCTCTCAGTGTCCGTGTCATAGCCCCACAGGACATATAAGGAGGGCCTTGTTGTTAGTGTACTTGGCTGAATACTGAACCTCCCACTGTTTTTGTCCCCCGTCCAGACCAAAGACCTGTTGAATTTGGGAATAATCCTCTGTTCCGTGACCTAGACCGCCTTGATGAAGGTAAACCTGCTGCTAACATTGTTATGCTAATTGGTTAATTAGAATTTGTATTTACTTATTTTTATTGGCCTCATCAGGTAAATGATTACAACATTTCTGATTGTTTTGCTATTAAATGCATGTCTGTTGTTTCACGCATTGTTTCAAATTCACTTTCTTTGCCACATTAGGCTGACTGGCACAATTTAAGGCATGCTGGGCGTAATCTGCAGCGTGTCCTGGAGGTTATTAGTGCCACGTCTCATCTCTCTCCTAACCCTAACCCTGCTGCAGGTCTCCCCTTCTCTTCGTGGAGCACGCCCGAGCCCTCGCGGGGGCCTCCGGTCACCCGTCTCTCCGAGAAGGACAACGCCTGGCTGTTGACGCTGGACCCCATCTTGGTGACCATCATCGTCATGAGCTCGTTGGGCGTCCTGCTGGGTGCGGTGTGCGCCGGCCTGCTCCTGTACTGCACCTGCTCCTACAACGGCCTCTCCTCGCGCAGCTCCACCACGCTGGAGAACTATAACTTCGAGCTGTACGACGGCATCAAGCACAAAGTGAAGATCAACCAGCAGCGCTGCTGCTCCGAGGCCTGAGGATGTTCCAAGGGGGTGGGGCTGAGGTCCTGGGGGAGGGGCTATGGGAGGGGCCTCGTGGGCCTCACCAGGACAGCTCGCTCCTCCCCACTGGCTCTTCTCCCCTTGCTCAGTCCACATGTAGGAGTCAGCCCAGTCCAACAATATGGATGAACCTCACTTTCCTGCCATGGCCCACATGCCGCTGTCTCCGAGAGAGAGAGAGCCCTGCCTCGCATAACGGTGCTCCCAGTGGACGTCTTAGTGGAGCAGGAAAAAATATCAACACATATCAATCGAATGCGTATCCCAAAAAAAAAATGAGAGAAATTAATTAAAAAAATTAAAATAAAGAAGTGTATATGAATATAGATTTGTAAAGATAAAAGATCTAAAACTGGTTCATGGGAGTTAGACGTGAAAGGCACTAGGACTTTGTAGACAGATTGTCGCTTGTGAAATGCTGGCCCCCATTTTGTGAAAGACGTGGCCTAGACATTTGTGGACGCTATTTAGTTTTAGATCCGTGTCATCATGCACATCCATTTGAGTTGTTGCTCTTGTAGCCATCATTAGCTTTCCACCGCCATATTTTCAGCTGGATCAAACCGTCATATGCCAGTCTTAACGCTTACGTTCAGTCCATTCATAATGCTGTTCTTTTATGTTGTTGTTGTTGTCGTCGTGAACCCTTAGCAGTTGCTATCAAAAGCGGGTAGATGAAGAAACAAAACATTGTATTACATTCAGGCGAAAATTCTTTGGCCAAGTTAAGTTTGGTTTAAGTATTATGATTGTCTATGGTGTTTTCTTGTTTTTGTTTTGTTTCTTTGTTGTTTTTTCATTTACTTTCAAGTCTCGTTGGATCTATACACATAGTGTAGGCCTACTCACTGTGTGAACCATAAAAAAATTTGTTTTAATTGCAACCTATGGATTGCTAAGAAATTGAAGCCACTGAGTTCAAGAGTGTTGGAGACCAGGAGAAAGAGGAGGCCCTTCCTCTCACAGTCGGAGAGATCATCCTCCTTTCACTTGATCCTCTGTATCCCCTACCCTCAAGAAAAGGGCTCGGCAAAGAAAGAGAAACATCAGTTACGACACTTGGAAATCCCCGAGCATCTTCTGTGGACCCACAATTGAGCCTTAAGCACACTGTCATTGGAGGAGAGCCATCGTGATACACCAGTTTTTGGGTTTAAAAACACCTGGACCTTGGAGGAAGTCGGGCCTTTTGCATTCCTTCATTTCACGCTTCCTGTTTACTACATGTTGTTTTATGGGATGTTGAAAGGTCGAGGGTCAACAAGACCAGGTTTCACCTAAGTCTAGGTAATTTGATGGGTGGATTATTTCATAGTGTGTATCTTTCAGAGTTAAAAGTGGGAGCGAATGCGATAAAAATGAGCTTAAATGTTTTCATTGGTACCCTAGGCAGCCCCTGCAGCAGCTCACAGAAGCATGCTGGGAGCTGTGGGGGTTTGTGGGAAGGGGGTATACTGATTAGAAGGTGCTGAAAGCTGCAACAGATAAGGATAAGCTCAGCTGTTGGGGGAGAGGGAGAGAGAGATGGAGAGGCATGAAGAGAGAGAGAGAGAGAGAGAGAGAGAGAGAGATGGCGTGTCCAGCTCTGTTGTCACTGGACTCTGTTGACTCTTTTTCAAGTGCCTTGGAGCTCTGACCCGTTTTAGCTTTGTTGCAGAGCTGTGAAAGTATTACCTCTTCTGTCTGGGACAGGGGGCAAACACCAAAAGATGTGGAAATCCCAGCACTGGTCAGATCGTTCAAAATTTGCTGTTTGTAGACTTTGTACAGACAAATGTTCTTTTTATTGTTATTATTATTATTATTATTATTATTTAATAAAGGATGAATATCTGATGTCAGTCTACAAAGTCACATTTACAAATTTTGCAGACACTCATAAGCCAGAATTGCTTGCGTGTATATATATACAGTGGGGAAATTAAGTATTTAGTCAGTCACCAATTGTGCAAGTTCTCCCACTTAAAAAGATGAGAGAGGCCTGTAATTGACATCATAGGTAGACCTCAACTATGAGAGACAAAATGTGAAAAAAAAATTGAGAAAATCATTTTGTCTGACTTTTAAAGAATTTATTTGCAAATAATGGTGGAAAATAAGTATTTGGTCAATAACAAAAGTTCATCTCAATACTTTGTTGTATATCCTCTGTTGGCAATGACAGAGGTCAAACGTTTTCTGTAAGTCTTCATAAGGTTGGCACACACTGTTGCTGGTATGTTGGCCCATTCCACCATGCAGATCTCCTCTAGAGCAGTGATGTTTTGGGGCTGTCGGCGGGCAACACGGACTTTTAACTCCCTCCAAAGGTTTTCGATGGGGTTGAGATCGGGAGACTGGCTAGGCCACTCCAGGACTTTGAAATGTTTCTTACGAAGCCATTCCTTTGTTGCCCTGGCAGTGTGCTTGGGATCATTGTCATGCTGAAAGACCCAGCCACGTTTCATCTTCATTGCCCTTGCTGATGGAAGGAGGTTTGCACCCAAAATCTCACAATACATGGCCCCATTCATTCTTTCATGTACACGGACCAGTCGTCCTGGTCCCTTTGCAGAGAAACAGCCCCAAAGCATGATGTTGCCACCCCCATGCTTCACAGTTGGTATGGTGTTCTTTGGATGCAACTCAGCATTCACTGTCCTCCAAACACGACGAGTTGTGTTTTTACCAAATAGTTCTACTTTGGTTTCATCTGACCATATGACATTCTCCCAATACTCTTCTGGAACATCCAAATGCTCTCTAGCAAACTTCAGACGTGCCTGAATATGGACTGGCTTAAGCAGGGGGACACGTCTGGCACTGCAAGATCTGAGTCCCTGGCGTCGTAGTGTGTTCCTGATGGTAGCCTTTGTAACGTTGGTCCCAGCTTTCTGCAGGTCATTCACTAGATCCCCCCTTGTGGTTCTGGGATTTTTCCTCACCGTTCTTGTGATCATTTTGACCCCACGGGCTGAGATCTTGCGTGGAGCCCAAGATCGAGGGAGATTAGTAGTGGTCTTGTAGGTCTTCCATTTTCTGATTATTGCTCCCACAGTAGATTTCTTCACACCAAGCTGCTTGCCTATTGCAGATTCAGTCTTCCCAGCCTGGTGCAGGTCTACAATTCGGTTTCTGGTGTCCTCCGACAGCTCTTTCGTCTTCACCATAGTGGAGTTTGGAGTGTGACTGTTTGAGGTTGTGGGCAGGTGTCTTTTATACTGTTAACGACTTCAAACAGGTGCCATTAATACAGGTAATGAGTGGGGGGAAAGAGGAGCCTCTTAAAAAAGAAGTTACAGGTCTGTGACAGCCAGAAATCTTGCTTGTTTGTAGGTGACCAAATACTTATTTTCCACCAATATTTGCAAATAAATTCTTTAAAAGTCAGACAAAATGATTTTCTCAATTTTTTTTTCACATTTTGTCTCTCATAGTCTACCTATGATGTCAATTACAGGCCTCTCTCATCTTTTTAAGTGGGAGAACTTGCACAATTGGTGACTGACTAAATACTTATTTTCCCCACTGTATATGTGTGTGTGTGTGTGTGTGTGTGTATGTATGTATGTATGAATGAATGGAAGCAGTCACCATGGTGTCAGCCAGATGCACTACCTGTTCTGCCAGGTGTACCACAGGTGAAACAGTATGTGTATGTTTGAGCCTCTATGTCAAAGGGTTAGCACAGTACTGAAAACATGTACTCATGCAAACTCTTTTCTCTTGAACAACCTGCCAACTCTCTCTCTCTCACACACACACACACACACCCTGGCCTTTCCACTTCCTGAGCCCATTCTCACGTCACTGTTGTGGCAACGTTACTCAGCACTTAATCTATATTTAGAATCTAGTCAACCACTGATGAAAGCTTTGCACTACCATCATACCGACACGAATGCACACATACTCTTGGAAAATCTGCAAGAAGCCAGCAAAGGTAACCTTCTTCACCCCCTCCACCCCCTCCTCCTCCTCCTTGCTGCCACAGAGAAACAGCAGAATGTAAAATGCACCTGAGCGCTCTCTGATCTTAGGGGGAGAACCAAAAACATTGGTAGAAAGGCTCTACCTTTTATCTGGCAAGCTTTCATCATGTTCTCTAAAATCAGTATCACGCGGCAGCCTCCAGAGGCCACGCTCCGAGCCCAGAGAGCTGGAAACTGAGCTCTGGCCCTGGAGGAGAGAGAGAGAGAGAATCGGCTTGAAGAGGCAGCCATGCATAGCGCATCACCTCCAACCTGACAGACAAGTGGGGGGGAGGGGGGGGTTATGCCAAGCTGCAGTTGTGGGAGTTTGCCTGTTTTCCTTGCCTGTATTTGTCATAACAAAGGTCAGATCTTAGACTCTGGCTGGCCCAGTGACTAATGAATAGGAAGAGAGAGAGAGAGAGAGAGAGCACTTTTTGGAGAAATACATTTCCCAATAAATAGTAGCAGTAGATGCAGTAGAAAGCAGTAGACGTGCTTCGCCATAGCGAACGTCTCTCTTTGAGACTCCGAGTCAGTTTTTGCTCAGAACTCCTCTTGCAATGACAACCCGGATCCCAGAAGGTATGGAATAAATTTGTTGGTATCTTGTCTGATGATCCACGCACATAATTACTTTGTTCTGGAAACTGACAGCTTGCAGCCCAGAAATACAATATAGCCCGGGTCATGTGACTGTCAGGACAGGGCTGTTGCTGCTGGCCCTTCATCAGGATCATGTCATGGTTAACGAGAGACGACTGGCCGCATGTCAAACCTGTAGGAAGGAGGTGTGAGTCAGAGGCCGTAGTCACAGATATGACAATAATCACTCTGTGCATCCTCATTTACATATTACTGATTAATATGTAATTTTTACACATTAATTAACCAATCATATCTAGTAATCAATGCCCACAGTGGCACCCACCTGATCTTTGATGGAGAGACAAAGGTGAATCTTCCGATTTAAATGCCAACTTTCTCACAGATGTGTCAGCTAAGATTTCTTGGGAGAAACAGGGTTACTTAGACAATGTGAATCAAAAGTGAAAATTTGTTTTGAGAAACAGACCATGGTCATGGTCAGATCTCTGTCTGGTCTCGCTATAATGTCTTCCGAGAATAATTTTGTTTTGGAGCAACAGCAGTAGGCTATGTGTCCTAGAGCAGATAATAGCACTCAGTGGTGCTACTTGGGGCTCTATTTTGTTGTTAACTGCTGGCTAGTATCACCAACTAACTTAGCTAAACTATGTAAAAAAAACAGCATAGCTACTTCAGTAACAAGATTTTCACTTAAGATATAGCTAAAACTACATATTATGTAGGTAAACTATTGAAAGGTATATTTCAAATTGTTTATCCATCCATTTTAAGTTTTATGAATGCTAAATGATACATGAAAAAAATGCAGCTTCTCAAAAACATGGCTTCTCTTCCTCATGCTCAGCTCAGCACTTTATCACCTACCATTCATACTACATATAGAATGTTTTCATGTAGTTCAGAATATGATATCCAAATTTGAATATAGGCCTGTACGCTATACAGTTATATACAGTTATAGCAGTTGTGCATTACAATTTATAATTGACATATGGCATCTTATGAACTACAGCTATAGAGTATAATCCCACAAAGAAGGGATTACTCAGTGTACTTGTTGACTTTGTCATGTCATCGGGTCATTATGTTCCTCCATAAACACAGCTTACCGTCCAAACCCCTGTTGCACTTCCCTGAGTCTCTATCAGGCCTTTCTTTTGAATATTGGGCAGTTACCCAGGAGGAGATAATCCTTAGTGAAGATCAAAGTGGGATCTTTTTCCTTCCCTCTCTGTCTCTCTCCATCAAAGTACTACTCTTCACGAAGAGGCTGCTTCTCTAGAAACAACGATTTGAAAGAAGCTTTAAAAACGCACCGTTATAAATCAAATAGAAACATGCAGACAGGAAAACAGTTTTCCCACAAATAACTCGGTTGCCTGTCATAATGACAAACAGAGTTTGAGAAGAGATGCATCAGGTATGTGTACAAATAAGTGCTTCATTATAGACTAAAGTTGGATGTGTTGGGTTGGAGAAGTTGCACAGAGTGCTGGAAAGCTATTAGGAGTCTTTTTGGACAGAACTCAAAAAATCTCCCAGTCACAGATGGCCGAGAGATGGATTGATCAGCCACTGATGACAGATCAGTGTTGCTTGTTGTGTGTGTGAGTGTGTGAAAGAGATGATGACTTCAGCAGAGGATGAGACATTCATCATTGGCCAGACTCTGTGAGGTGTGTCTTTGCTGGGTGGTTGGTCTTGGGTAGGCCTCTGCCTTCCCCTCTCCCCAACCCCAACACCATTGCTTGAATTCAAGGCAAAATGATGCCATAGCTTATAGATTCGGTTTTGCTTGAAAGCCATTACTGATGATGTTTGCTATGTGGGTCAGCTCGAAACAGCCCTTAAGTTTTTCTCTCCAGCCAAAACCACATTTGTAAGCACTTCAAAGTCATGGGCTTTCTTTCCCTTTAAAAAAAATCTTTCCTTGAAAAACAGATTGCAAAATCCAGCAAACAAAGGAATAGGATCTTTTCACTGATCTCCCATTTTAGCACCATTCTATAAAACCTGTTTTTATATATTTTGTGTCAAAATGAAATCTGATTTTCATTGTTTCACTGAAATTTTCATTGTTTCTCCACACTGCTTTCATTTGGGTAACAAGTGGTGATGAAAAACTAGTTGGCTCATGAAATTTCAGATCTGATAAACTTTTTATAGGTCTCCTCCTTTATCTTAGTCCAGTACCAATAGGTTCCAGAATGTTCCAGAAGGATGCTTTCAATTTTCCATTTTAATTTTTATTGTATTTCCATTATTATTTTAACATAAACTTCTTCCTTTCTGACAGAGCATTGTTCGTTTGAGATGAATTTACAGTGTTTTTTTTTGATTTTGTCAATGTGTTGTTTTTAATCATCGTCCATAGATCATTGTAACAGATACACAGTCATTATTTCTAATGGGCAGAATAAACTGAGATAACCTTTGCTGCATGTGTAACATGACAGAATCAGGCAGAAGCTTGCGGATGAAATCAGGTGACACTTTACGTGTGTAAGGTCATACAGTCAAAATACAGGCAGAGGTGCAAACCAGGAAAAAGTTGCTCAAACAGCCAAGAGAATATTGAAGGTGTCCAGAAACAGGTCAAAATGTCGGAAAAGCCGACATAGGCAGATGTTAAAAAGTGCAGATAAAAAAATACAGTACAGAGAAGGCAGGGTCAGAAACATGGTCAAAACGGATATAAGAGAAATCATGCATTAGACTAGGTGGAAACCATGGCGATAGTTTAGTTTATGGAGAATACATGACAGAGAAGAAAATATACATGCTGAAACTGACAACAGGTAGAAACATTCAGAAATCTGGGGGTGATAGCCGATTGGTGGAGACAGGTGTTGCGTTCTCCACCTGTCAGGTTGGAGATGATGGGAATTGGAGTCCGGGGAGGCAGCATGCACAATCATCAGTGGTCATCTCTGGTCATCTGTGGTTGTCTTTTGTTACCAACATTGTGTAAACACAGTGATTGGCTTGTTTGAGTTTTCCTCGTTGTTTAGCTCTTGTGCCTTGGCCAGGTCCCCATGATTGCTTCATCGCATCTGGAAAAGAGGTTCAAACCAGTGCGGAGATCCAAGCACACATCATCCTCTCTGCATCAGTCCCCTAAAGGAAACTGGAAAGCAATTGTCCTTACAGCAGTTGTTCCAAACCCAGATTTACAGCACAACTGCCCGCCTTAGGTGGCTGTTGATTGGCCATTGTTCTATATGTAAATGTGGGTAGGAAAGAATAATGAGAAAAGTGAGTTGTGGTTCTCAAACACAGCCACATTTGGAAATGAGGCTTCCTTTTTTCATACAATCTACTCCAAGTACTCTTGTCTCTGTGTTTTTATTTGGTCTTCCCAAAAGCATCTGACGCCACCATCTCTGGCACAATCCAATCATGCCTTTCTCTTCCTTTCTGCTCGGACCCTTTTGAAAATAAGGTTTTAGATGTTTTTGTACTTTTTTGTTTTTTTTTCATTGTTGGTGAAGGGCTTTTGTTTATTTTTGCAGAGAATTGTGCTTTTTGAAATATATTTTTCAAGATAGTCATAAAAAAGAAAAGCGTTGTTATATTGAAGCTGTAAAACTGTCTTCTATTATTATTGCTTCATAAATTATCTTTTCTGCTGATTATTTATTCAGAAGATAATCAAATTCAGATCTTAAAAAGCAATGAAAACTGTGTGTGAGAGAGAATGAGAAAGTGAAAGAGGGGGGAGGAAAAGAGGAGAGTGCTTGTGAAGGATAGAAATGAATTTTTAGAAGGGTGCTTAATTGCAATATAAATAATGCATCATTTTATTCTCCGTTAGTGTTACTTTGGGATGGTTGAATTAGACATCACATTCATTGCCTTGCTCTTTTCCTACGAGCGAACAGAGAGAGAGAGAGAGACAGAGAGAGAGAAGCATGGAAGGTATGAACAGATCAGAGAGAGAAATGGGACTCATATTTGTGGTATGAAGTGACTTGCGGTCTACATAACAGTGGCCCTGGAGTGAAATCACAGGATACTGTATGTGACATTTTTGACAGCCATTCTGGAAATGATTATTTTCTCTGTTCAGTGTGAGTTTCATCTCTCGTTCTGTAACCCTCTCACAACCTTCCAAGCTATTTTAGCGTGGTATTTTCTCTCAGTAGGAATTCAGAGGAGAGGCAGAGCTAAACGTCTTCTCACAAAGTAACACTGTGAAACTAAACAGTGTATTTATTATACTTACCCTGCTGATTTGCATTTTATTTAACTAACTCATTTGTTTGTTTGTTTTCGGGTAAATGAATTTTTTAGTTGCTTGCTATAATTCCAGTTTTACAAGGTTAGTGCTTGTGTGCAGATTTCTCGGTGTTGAGTCACCAGGATGCACAAGTCTGAGAGCATCACGTCCAGGTCTCTGGTACTAGCTCAGGATGACATCAGTCAGCATGTTCCCGTGCAGCGTTCTGTCTGGTCAGGAGACCTGATGATCATTTTTCTGAACTGGTTTAGAACTGGCACTGATACAAGCATTCAACACAATCTCAGGTGGTACTACTTTGATGGTATTTACGAGCCAAACTCTGTACAGAGGAACCCCTAAAGGTTTCAGCAAAGGTGTGCTGCAATTATGTTTTATTCTTTTGATAGCTGTACCCTTCAAGCATGGCCCACGCTGTGGCTATAGTCACTCAGTGTGGACACCAGCCGCTACTGATTGTCTATCTCAGTAGGTCCTACTGTTACCATATGCAACAACAGCAATGGGGAAAGTCAAAAGAAAGTGTGTGTGTGTGTGTGTGTGTGTGTTGGGGGGGGGGGTTGAAAGAGCCAAAGCTTTGATCTGAATGGTAGGGGAGCTTTCTTGGCAGAGATGAACAGATGGTGAGAACGGATACACTGGGCAGATGCATTGGCACTGAACCTTTACAAGCGTGCACACACACACACACACACACACACACACACACACTCTCACACAACCAGGACTTTGCACAGTGTTTGCCTGTTCGGTTGTGCAGACAGCTCTTCCCTCCTCTTGGTTGTGTTCACAGTCTGTTTCCAGAAGTTTCCAGCACCAGTCTATGGTCTAATAAAGCCTTAACCATGGCAGCCTAAGGCTCCTGTTTGTGCATCCGTAGCCACAGACAACAGCTGCAG
Source organism: Brachyhypopomus gauderio (assembly GCF_052324685.1). Lineage (NCBI taxonomy): Eukaryota > Metazoa > Chordata > Actinopteri > Gymnotiformes > Hypopomidae > Brachyhypopomus > Brachyhypopomus gauderio. The sequence goes on from NW_027506943.1 coordinate 257,076, forward strand.
AACACCACAGAGTGTAAACGAAACACACAGACGCTCACCATCACCACTCCTTTCCCCTTTCACACTTTCTGTACCGTTTAACGGGCTGGTTCTGTACCGTTTAACGGGCTGGTTCTGTACCGTTTAACGGGCTGGTTCTGTACCGTTTAACGGGCTGGTTCTGTACTGTTTAACAGGCTGGTTGTGCTGTGTCAGTAAACTAAAGGCGGGGGCACTGTCCCACAGTTTTGAGGCAGGGGAGCCTTACCACGTCCCATAATTCTCTGGGGTTCTCTTACTGAGCCATAAACTGCATGACATATTTTATGAATCACAGTCTGCTAGAGTTGCTGCTCTGAGCCAAAAGAACCACCCCACTAAGGAGTGTGTGTGTGTGTGTGTGTGTGTGTGTGTGTGTGTGTGTGTGTGTGTGTTTGTGTATTTTGCCCCTCTGAGCACAGTATGATGAACTGGCTAGACTGCAAATTGTAATGTTGGATAATTGCTTTGCATTTGTGTGTGTGTGTGTGTGTGTGTGTCTGATTGTGTGTTTGTGTGCATGTGTGTGTTGAAGACTCTGGGATGGTGCATGTGTGTTGTGTGGTTTGCTCTGGTATGACGGACAGGGTGGGGAGCTCTACTCAGTCCTATAAACCGCAGGATAACAGCCCCCCAAGAGGGATTTATTACTGCCCCAGCTGCTTGGCCTGCAGTACATACACACATTATGTATACGCAGATTCTCTACATATGACACATATATCATACCCTACGTACACACACACACACACACAGTGCATAACTTGATCACATTTGCTTATGCAAGACTTTTGTACAAGCCACCTTTTCAAATGTACACGTGGTGTCAGACATATACAGACATATGGACCACAGGGCCACAGCTACGTTGAGACTAAGGGACTCTGCCTTGAAAACTTCACAGGTGAGTACACACACCTCACACATATCAGAGATGAGAGAGGCAGAGGGGTGATTTCACACATGCTGTGCAAAACCTGTCTGAGGAAGAAGAGAAGAGAGGAGAGAGACAAAGGGAAAGAGAGATCAGCGCACTAAGTAAAAAAACAAGATTAAATACCCTGTGGTGTGAAAAGTGCCCTTTGGTACACAGGGCAGGAACTGCCTCATTCCTCCTCTTCGTCTGTTACAGTAGCTGTCAAGGCGTGTGTGTGTGTGTGTTTAAGTGAGTGTATCTTTGATGCTTTCCACATGGTGAGAAACAGGCCTCCAGCATTCACTGGCTGAATGGTCTGGGCTTCCCTGTGGCTTTATAGAGTGCAGCCCAGCAACGCACACAATTATCTTCCCCTCCTCTTTACACCTCCACTCTCCCTTCCCAGCTCCCCACACACACACACACACACACACACACACACACACACACATTACCCTCCTCTGTGCCACTGACCTACCTGATCTCATCCCTTATAGACCTGTTGTTAATGTGTACATTAATTGCCCGGTGTGTAATAACGTCGGAGGTGGAGGTACATAATAGTGTGTGTGTGTGTGTGTGTGTTGTGGGAGCTGGAAATACATTTACAGATGAAATTGCATGGTTAAGCTCAGCTACTATTAAACACTAGCAGATGTGCTCCGTCTCTCTCTCTCTCTCGCCGTGTTTTCCGCTGTGACAGTCCTGGCAGGCAGCAGCAGGCTGTTTTTGTTAAACGTGCTGTTTTCTTTCGGAGGCGGTGCGGGCGGATGCACAGCCCACTGAGACATCCAGGTGGCTACAGTGCTAATTAGACTCGAGGGCATTGAGTACGGGTGGAGCGGGGGCCCCTGCCACGGCTGAGGCAGACAGACAGCCTGCGAGGGCCTCCCTCAGCCCCCAAGGGCCTCGCACAAGGACCTGCACCGGCCAGCCCCACAGCAGAGCCAGCGGCCTGGGCGACGCGGGGCAAGGTACACAGGAGCAGTCTGGATGGTGGCAGTGGAACAGATCATGTGGCCCCTAATTCACCCTGACTCTCTCCACACCATGTGACCAATGAGAGAGAGGGCTCACCCTGACTCTCTCCACACCACGTGACCAATGAGAGAGAGGGCTCATCCTGGTTATCTCCACACCATGTGACCAATGAGAGAGAGGGCTCACCCTGGTTCTCTCCACACCACGTGACCAATGAGAGAGAGGGCTCACCCTGGTTCTCTCCACACCACGTGACCAATGAGAGAGAGGGCTCACCCTGGTTATCTCCACACCACGTGACCAATGAGAGAGAGGGCTCGGAGCTGCAGGCTGGCTGGAATCAGGCAGGACTGTGGCTGACTTGCTTCCTCTCTTTGAGTTATTAAGAAAACATGACTCGGGCAGCAGTGCAGTGCCGCATGGTGAACTGATGGTAGAGCAGGCTCAAGCAACAGCTTGCTGAAAGGGTCATGCAGAGGCCAACCATCAACTGACCTGAGACCAGTATTTAATTATTCTGCTATTAAATTGTGTTCATTTGATTCTAGAAGTCTAGTGGAAAAAAATCAGATAAAATTACAACAATCTTTTTTGCTGGGCCACTCTGAGTAAAGAGATCCATTTTTATTCTTTACCTGAGGAGGTCCAGGTTCCAGTAATGAGAAGTTAGCTCATTTAAGATAAGCACTTATGAGAGAACACGACCTTGGGTTTAATCTGGCTATAATGAGATAGTGTCGGGTTGGCTACATTACACTAGGTTTGGCATAGGTCACATCCTACCAGGCACCCGATCACAGGAATAGATTTTATTTCTCAAGTCCAGACCATTTGAGTGACCCAGACAGCCAGACACGAAGATCATGCCCTGAACAATCTGCTGTGCCATAATGAGGCTGAAATTGAAATCCCCCCCAGAGTTGCAACAACTGCCATATCAACCATGAACTTCACGTACCCAACCTAGACACGCACAAAATCTTGTCATCAAAGCATAGCAGTAGCATAACATTGCTAATGGTATTATTGCTAATGGTATTATTTGTTTTTTATTGATTCGATGATGGCTGTTGTTGTTTTGACTCCCCGTTCAGAGGTTACAAATGCGTTCATCAAATCCTTAGTAGATGTCTATCATACGATATGTGTTAAAACTAGATAATGTAATACTCCTCACACCACAGCTCCACCCAAGGTTGCCCTGAATGTATACTGTAATAGGATGTAACATTAGTGTGGTAAGCATAGCTAAGAGTGTCTCGTTAGATTGCCGTGGTGATGAGTCAGGCTTGTCCGCAGGTGGCTCCATTAAACTGTCTGAGCGTAAATGGCAATGCGTCTAATAAACAGTGGCAGCCCAGTGTGAAGCTGCTGGCAGAGCTAACCTGCTCCTGTCCTCCACACACCCACCACCGCCCACCGCCGCTGCCCTCCAATTCATCTCTCTGGGTCAGGTTGGGCGTCGGGGTGGGACGGGGTGCGAGGGGGGGGTATGGGAGGGGAGACGATCGGGGGAGGGGAAGGTGGGGGGGTGTGGCAGTGGGACGGGATGGCCGTGACGTCTGATCCGAGCCGAACCCTGCACGCTTGCGTCCGCGCCCATCTGATCTTTTTCCAGAACGGGTCGGACAGATGCCACTGATCGGGTCTTTCACCCGTGCGCTGGATTCCCTGAGCGTTTTGTGGCCTGTGCGGTGTCCACGGAGGCCAGACAACGAGCCCCCAGAGGAGCAGACGCTAGCAGGGCCTGTGGCAGCCTCCCGTTAGAGGCGAGTCAAGCATTTGTAATTATATGAGGGATATTAAAAGATAAACAGGGCTGTTTTGCAGCTGCAGGTTCAGTCTGATTGGTGACCTCCCTTCAGGCCAGAGAAGAGCCGCATGACTGACACATTCCCATTCAAACATCGTTAGCTTCCACAAAGCCGCCCTGAGAATACCTTGGATGTCCCTTTTTTAAAAAAAAATCACTAACCAATTTCCCTTTTCCAGTACTCTGAAAGTTGGAGTTTGATAACGGTATGCATGGATAGTATGAAATATGCATTAGGGGAGAAAAGGATGAGAATTCTCATGGAAGTGTGTTTTTTTTTTAAGGAATTTGGTGTCAGGGGGTTTTCCAGGGAGACATGGGCAACCCTTAAGATAAAGCTGTGTACTCAGATTCAGCAACATACCTGTGGGAACCAAACACACACACACCCACACACACACATACACAGTAAGTCAGTACATACCCACCTGACACCGCAGGCTTCCTGAAACCCCTGCACAAGATGAAAGGTGGCGTGAGGATATGGGGGATAAAGTGTTCTCTCTCTCACTTCCTCGCCGTTTCATCATGAGATGTTGGGCGCGTGTGCGGCGTCCGGGGCGAGCCAGAGCAAACTCCCGTGGAGCCAAACGCCCTCCAGCCCCACCAAGCCTGCACTTACCTCACACCACAACCATCCCAGCAGGGCCGGATACTGCAGGTGACCCCTTTAAAGGTGGATATGATAATGGTGATGAGGAGGAGGAGGAGGAAGAGGTTGACGCTTGACTGAGTGACAACCCATAAAAGCAGTGCGTGTTCTCCTGAATGAACGCTTTCTACCACACTCCTCCGTGCTCTTTTGAGAAGACTCATAAACATACATTATCAAGATTTACAAACCTTCACCGCTTCAGGGCCTGGAAGGCGCCTTCTGAAGTTCACTTAAAATGATGAGACTCTATCACTGAAGGGCTGTCAGTGGGTGGCCATGTGAATAATGGGTGTGTGTGTATATATATATATATATATATATATATATATATATATATATATATATATATATATATATATATATATATGCACACACCCATTATTCACATATATATATATATATATATATATATAAAGCTGTAATGACATCTGTGCGTCATAAGGCTCAATACTGACAGTGTTATGAACCGGCGTTAGCCTTTCCGCCCAGAGCAACGAGCACAAATCTGCAATCTGTCCCTTTATTGATCTCAGTTAAACATGAGTTGTGGGGCTAATTCCCATTCAGAGCGTCACAGTTTCACTGCGGTCTTTAATATTGCCGGTCCCTTCTTATGTTCAGACCAAGGGCCATCCTTTACATGTACGAAGACATGAAGCCTGTCACATTCAAATATTTGTCAGGACATTTGCATTTATAGGCCTTGTGTAATTTTATATTCAGTAAGATTTCTGATCACCTATTCAGAATTTCCCAATATTCCTGACACGTTTTACCTTTCTTTCTCTCTCCCCTCTGTCTATTCCCCCTCTCTCTTTCTGTCTGTCTCTCTTCCCTATCTCCCTTCTCTCTCTCTCTCTCTCCCCCCTCTCCCTCGGATTTCTTCAGCAGTTCTAATATGTGGTGGCGTCTGCCCATTGCTGGGTCTGCTCTGCAGTAAATTCACATGCCGTCTGACTTATTCACCTCTTCTGTGTGTTATGAGCTCTACATTTCACTGCAGACTGCCGCCGGCACCTTTATTACGGTCTGCTCTGCCGGATGGCACCGTTGGCCACCGAGGGGAGAGAACTGATTAACAGCGGTGCAGGCACAGGTCTTAATTGGAGAACACACAATCTTAATGCTCCTTCAGTGTGCATTAATCTGCAGATATGTCTGTGTGTGTGGGTGCATGCGTGTGTTTGTGTGCGTCGGTGAATGCGTTTGCGTGCGAGTTTTTATTTCTGAAGAACAGTGACGGAGCGAAAGCCCTGAAGCTCCGCTCCGTTTTGGGCCTCCATTAGCAGGTGGGAATCAGGACGTCATGTGCAGTAATTGCACCTGACTGCCAGACTGATGAGAGCACACAGTTACGTTTTAAATATTTATACCTACAGCCAAAGGAAGGCTGGTGTACATAGGAAGAGCACAGATTGAGAAGGAGCAATGGAGCGAGACAAAAGAGAGCAATGAAAGAGACTGAGACAAAGACAGGAGGCAGAAGGGCTAAAGAGGAGCGCAGACATTTCTCAGGCTGATCAGGACGGCAGGAATAATTCACCGTTCCGGCGTGTCAAGCTTCCCGCTCTGGCCCCTCCCACCCCTCTTTCTCCTCCCACCCCTCTTTCTCCTCACCCCTTATCTGGAGCTCCCTCTCTCAAAGGGATCATTATGCTCACGGCAGCGCCAGTGCCGTCTTCCTGGAACAGAAGAGAGAGGGCCGCGCCATTCCTTTAGACGAGACGTGTCTCCTGTCCCTTTGGGCAGACGGACAAGAGGACATACGGGCTTTTTGATGTTTGCTTTGTTCACCACGGCCTGGTCTGGCTGCTTCGCAGACACGCCTCCTCACACAAGGCCCGAGTGAGATTTAGGCTCCTCTCTCTGTCTGTCTGTCTGTCTCTCTCTCTCTCTGTCTCTTTCTCTCTCCGCCCCAGCCTGCCAATGCACCTGCCCCTTTCTCCCTGCCCACGAACTGCCATTCTGTGCGATTAACCGGCTCGTTCCAAAAGGGACCGTGCTCCCACCAAAGCGTCGGATTATGCGGCCGTTCTTTGGAGATCTTCCATGTGTCTCGGGCTTTGTGCTGCAGTCAGACCAAAAGCCTCTGTAGGCGGGTCTCCGTGGTTCGGGGTGCCAGCGGCCATGTTTGCGATTTTGACGTCATTTGTTTCCTGTGAAGAATCGCTAAGTCCAGCACATCTCCTCCTCTTCGGCGGTGGCCAGGCCGCTGAGAGACAGGGGCTTTACACCATCCCTCGCCCCCACCGCTCTCCCCGCCGCGCACCAGATCGGCCGTAAAACCCGAGATTTTTGGAGTCCTTCGTTCTCCCGCTTGGACGAGATGATCTGATGGAGTTATTTCAATCGCTGACACAGATGGGGACCCACAGGCTGCGGTCGTTCACCTCAGGCGAACAGCAGGCCCAGAGCACCAGGGCTCCGGTGAGAGGCACAGAGACTCTGTCTTTAATGTTGCACACACTGTCTGTCTTTCTCGATGGTTTTACGAGATGCTGCCGGATAATCACACGCCAACACGCGCGGTATTTTCTTCTGCCCTGACTTCACTGTCGACACATCGCCAGAAAGTAAGATACATTAAAAAGATTTATACCCGTTACGCTCTTTACAAAAATCTCAAAAAGGAAAAGGCCTAAAAACAGGACATGGTCCAGGTTAGCAGGACTAGGCCAGTCACAGGGTAGTGGACCAACAGCGGTCATGCGTGAAACCCTCCTTGATCCTGCACCTGGAGACAGACAGCTGGGAAACTCCACTCAAGCAGCGTCTAAACAGCTCCTGGAAAAAAAAATACATCCACACCTCCTCCAACAGCTGCATTCAGCATCAAACATGAAGTCAGGCTCCTCTGTAAATAATCACGGGGCTGCAAGAACAACAAACAAACCACCCCGGTCTGTTGAAGTAATGTCCCGTACTGTTCATGCATCATTCCTTCACTGTGCCTCACCGATGGGTGTTAATAAATCATACGCCATTATGCTAATGAGAGAAGCAGTTAGACAAGTGGACTTGTTTCCTTTTAGCCAGTCAAGCGTTTCATTTTCTTCCCTAGCCCATGAGAAAAAGTGGGGATTATTGTAATATCTGTGGTGTGGTGGTGACGTCCCCCAGCCGAGAGAGGCCCACGCGCACTTCTACAGCGACATCCAACCTTGACTTACGGAGGCTGTATTCTGCTTCCGTTGCCAACGTGAAACCCTTGTTTTTAATTTCCAAAATCAATTATCGGGACCATTTCGGGAGTCTATAAATGGGGCTGGTCAATATACGCTCCTTTGGGGAGCTCGGCTAATTTAAATTTCATCATGGTTTGGGGATTACGCCACGGCGCACGCCCGGGGTGAGGCATCATTAGCGAGACGGACGGCAGGTCGGATATGGTTGTTCCTCTGTGCGGTCAGCAGCCTTTATGAAGAGGGGAAGGGCATTGTTGAAGCTGTCTGATCCTGGCCTGAGGACACGCAGGCAGGCAGGATTACTTTCAGTCTGTCATATCACTCCCAGCCCCCCTTTCATTATCAGTCACCTTAAATCTCATCACTCTCGGAGTTCTTCCAGAAAGCCCCTGGCACGGCTTCGTCTGCCCCACACAGCTCAACGCCAACCTAAACCACAACAAACTTCCTGACTTTCTGTCTTTTCAAAGTTTGCTTTTCGTCAAATATTGTCACAGGAGCTACGTTGGTCGTCAAATGTATGTGTGAGGTGGTGCGACCTTTTCACAAAACCGAACTAAAGAGCTTCCATGGCTGAGTTTACCTCAGTGTTGATGCATTGTAGGGGATGTTAGATCTCTACATGGCATTAGCGCTGTCCTCCACTAAACTCTTCAATTGTCACATCCATCATAGCATCAAACAGCCTGTTCTATAAAAGCTCTTTTCATGTTTCTCTCTTTTAAGTAATTGACACCTAGCGATGGTTGTTATGGAAACAGAAGCTGATAGCCACTTTGCCACAAATGGAGAGCATGCTATATTTTTGGGGATATGATTCGCTGGTCAGACAGGAGGAAGCGTAATGTGAGCAGGAGCTTCCATTTCACAGGGATCTGAGGTCAGATTTTGTGTTTGATTTTTATTTTTGGAGGGCGGGGCTAAGATTGAATAGCTTGGATGTATGCAAATAGTCATCAAGCTTTAAGGTAGACTGGAGCTTCAAGTACATTCACTGTGACAGGTGTCTATCTATCTATCTATTTATTTATTTATTTATTTTCAATCATCTCATTAGTAAGAAAAACAACAGGCTAGGTGGCGCTGCTCCCAGCACGGGCATCAGCACAGCAACTCGGATGCCAAAGATGATTGTGTTCCCATTACGCCTTATGTGGCTCACTGGGGCGACAGCCCGCTGTGAACTATTTGAGCCACAATGGAATCTCGTCACTGTTTCTCCCACCCCTGCTGTTAGCAGCCTATGGCGCTGTGAGCACATGCACTGAGTCTGAATGAAATCCTGTCTCATTTGGAGCCTGTTTACTGTCAGTCTACCTGTGTATTCCCACAGCAGCCACCGGGCTATTATAGGAACTGACACGCATAAGGGACTAGCATATCATAGCCTACACGTGTCAGATATCATCAAAGCCCGCGCAATCTCACCACTTCAACCCTATTGCTGTCTGCACTCATGAAGTCATTGAGAAATAAATTGCAGTATTGCACACATGCTCACCGACCACTTTGTTAGTAACACTTACCTCAGACCTGCGCTCGCTGGTCACCATATTGGATTCGGCCGTCTTATGTGTGTAATTTCAGGGTGTCCAGTTCCGAACTGACTGCGGTCCATCTGACATGCACATTTTGTCAGCCACTCTTTATCCATTCATCTTTGGTCACGTTCTAACCACCGGACCAGCGTTGAGCGGCTATTATTTGGATGGTAGGGCATTCTTAGCACAGTGGCATGGTAGTGGATGTTGCACTGGTATAACTGCATCAGGCACAGCAGTGTTGCTGGAGGTTTTACACACGTCAGTGTCACTGCTGGGTTGAGCGGTTTGCCACCCAGAAATATCCAGCCAACAGCGGTCCACTGTGTCAGTTGGCATATAGCTAACGCAAGCCTCATGCCAACAGTCTGGCTTTAGTCTATTACTATATATATATACACACCTTCAAGAGGTTTGCGATAAATAAACGAGTTGACTAGAGTAAGCGTCGAGAGTAAATAGTTGTGTATGTTTTGTGTATTGCGTGATGGGTGTACAGCTGAGTGGGTTTACGATGACATCAGTAGAGGCGGTCCACGTCAGTCTCTCAGACCGGAGGAGGCCATTATCGTCACACCACTGACATCGCAGCACCCTGCTGGATGAAGCAGAAATGACATCGTGGAGTTAAATAAAATACTGTGAGAACTCAAGAAAGTCCCATGCGCAAGGAGACATTGCAACACCCCGTCCGCCCTAATGTGAAGCCGATGCTGGAATGCAGAACCCTGTGTCATGTCCTGAACACAGCGCCCAGCTTTTCCAAACAGGAAGGCCTGGGACCCCTGCTGTCATAAGCACAAGCACACTCACAAGCACACACACAAACACACACAAACACACACACAGATTAGATGCACGTGCAAGCACTTCCAGCCCTGGGCCTGTTTCTTGCGAATATTCATTATGAAGACAGTTATGAAGAGTGACACGACGCACATAAGGCTGATCCATCAGCGGGTTGTCACAGCGAACGTATGTGTATCGACATATTGAAACTCGCCGCTCAAATGTCACCACGGTCCTTTCAAGACCGTCCGTTGTGTCAAAGGTGTCACCGGTTAAATAAACAGAAAAATAAGGCAATATACCGACGAGCGGGCCCCTGCGCGTATGGCATTGTTGACGTTTACGCGTCGGCGTCAATGGCGGCGTTGTTTAGCAGACAGGATGACAGGCTGGAGCGTGAGGGCGTGCGCCGCTGATGTGAGTCCCAGCCCTCCCCCTTTATCAGCCCCGCCCACGCCGGTGCCACCAATCAGCCGTGCGCTTGGGGGGAGAGCCCGTCACTCACTCAGACAGGCAGCGAGCTGGTCCGGGTTGCCGTGGCAGCAGCTGGGGGTTGGCGGCGGCGCTCGGATGATTCCGTGCTCCTCCTCCGAGGTCCGATGGCGGCCAGACCTGACAGACCTGACAGGTTTCTAAAAGGCCATCCCGAGGGAATCTGTGAGCACTTCATATGAAAATTAAGCACGGGGCTGCTTTCTGCCGAGACGTGTTACCTCTGCTGTAAATAACGTGTCTGGTTAGCGCGTGACTGCAGACAGCTCTCTCCATCCCCGCAGTGGAAGGATGTGCCTGCTTCATTTTGGACGCTTCAGAGCTGCTCCCAAGTGATCAGCCACAATGGGCCCAACCTGAAAAGAATGTCTGACCACAAATTAACAATTTTATGCTACAATGAGTGTTCATCTGAGCTGTGTGGTCCCATTCAGCCATTGGTACAATATATTTCCAAATAATCATCCTTAATGTCTTCACAGGACCGTGCCTCCGAAGACGTACGCTCGCTGTCCGTTTCACAAAGGCAGCCGCACGCTGTCCGTTCCTCAGATTGGATAAACGTGGGACGCTCTGTGGAGAGCAGCAGGAGACACGTGAAGGGAGGCTGACGTGAGAGGGCACGGGGGCCACGCGGACACAGCGACTGACAGCTTCCGTGGGAACGTGTTTCTGTTTGTAGCTAATTAAACCCGGCAGAAAACAGATCATTAATTAAAACGAAATTCCCGAGCAGATAAACAAACAGCATCGCTGCCTCCATCCCTCCTCTCCAGATGCCCAACCATTTGTTCCGACGCCGTTCACCACAAAAGTTTCTGTCCTTTACTTCAGTGGGGACCAAGAGGGAGACGGATGAGTCAACAGGGATCAAGCACACACCCGTTGTCAATTGAAGAAAAAAGCTCGTTTGAATCCTTTACACTAATTATCACAAGCAGACTTCTGTTTCGGTCTCCTAAGAGAACTCTTTGACTTATTGATAGTGTTGATGCTTAGTTGTTGGTTTTTTTTTCTAAGAAAAAGAATTCTTTGCATAATCAGTTCTGCCTCAAAGATAACTGAGTTTCTTTTCTATTAAATTTACACTGATATCCGCCTCTGCACAGGGTAAGGATGCCTATAGAGACAATAGCTGATACATAGCCTGACCTTTTGTGACCTCTTTGTCCGGATTTGCACAGGGTCACTCACACACATCGCTGAAGGAATCGATGACAGCCGCCTCTCCTTGCAGTGGTAGAATTAGACTGCCCCCTAGTGGAGTAAGCTTCAGCCACAAACTTTCCATTCTGACTGATACCTGATACTGTGCCAATTTGAAGACAAGCTCTGCAATCAGCCTCCTGATGTTATCAACCAGCAGTGATTGGTAGTTCCATAAATACAGCAGCGCTGCACTACATAGACCTGTAATTCACAAAACACCCCCGTGGAGGTGACGTTTTCCAGCAGGGTCCGAATTCAGCCCTGACACAATGCTTCCTTAACAATCAAACCAAAGAAATGGTCTCACAAAAGAAAAAGGGGCAATGCCTTCGAAAGGTCTCTTCTGTTATCAGCTAATGTGATCTGAGGGTGGAAAGCTGCGTTTGCCCCGTCTTGACATGATATGGCCATATGAGGTAGACATACTGTGGCAATCACAGCCCGCTGGCCGTTCCCCTGAAATGGATGTGCGGCGTCAGAGTGTGCCCGGATAAATAAAGTCCCTTCCACTCTTGGCCATGTGTTGGATGTGTTAATAAACACTGTTCCTGATATTATCTGCCTCCATAAGCATTGCACAGTGGACTGTAGGACAGTTCATGGGCTCTAAAGAAGGGGCCCATTGTAGTTAGCGAGAATGACTCGGTGTGATGAGATCTTATCCTGCAGCTGCAAACACTGCAGACTCTACCCAGCACCCACCAATTGCATGTCGGCAGCATGTGATGTTGCCCATCGGAGATAACCTGCTCTCTTCCGCTTTCCAAGCCGCTGAATGGGTCAGTAGCAGCAGATAGACGTGCGTGCGTGTATGTGTGTGTCGGTGTGTGCTGAGTGTGCATTGTTCCTCTCAAATGGAGGAAAGATTTGATCTTGCCAGCCTCCATCTACTGCTCTGCCTTCACTGAAGCACAAAGGCTGGTGTGAAAATAGGCAAATGTGCATCTAGGAGTCCTTTCAGTCTCTCCACTCTTTCAGTGTGTGCTTACCGATCCGGACACCAAGCAGAGTGCGCTGTCTCTGGGTTCCATGTGGAGATCACTGCTCTGGGCTGCATGTGTTCACTGAGACCGCCTCCACGTTGCCTGCTGCAAATGTTCCAGCAGGATCCCCCTCTGTGAAGAAACAGGACCAGAGCAAAGATATGGACACACCACCATTTGGCACACATCACCCATTTGGCACTTGGAGACATTCATTCTCAAACTCAAACTTCCACACAGTCGGGGTACGAGGTCTTTTAAATGGAACACAAACTACCACTCCTGCAGAAAGACCTCTTGTAGCTTATTTTTTGTGATATGACCTTTAATGATGTCATGACTCGTAGGTGGAGGGTGGAGAACTTACACATACAGTTATATGGTTTCACTGGACGGGACTTTGCTATGCACGAGCTGCCGCACATGCCCTGTTCCTGCAGGCAGAGTTGCACGCGACTCAGCAACAGGTGCTTCGCGCGGGTTGTTGAAAGCACGAGAATGAGGGATCACAGCGAGCACTGTTCCCTCACACGGTGATGTAAACTGTTGTGAAAGCTCACAGATAATGTACTGTATGGGTGTCAGGGTAAGGGGAAAAATACTCCAGAATGGACAGTGCGATTGAGATCGAATAAACCCCATCCCCTTTTTGTGTCTTGCGCCGAATCGAAAATACCAATCATCTCTCCAAACGGCTCAACTCATTTTTCCCGGTGGACCCCTCTCCAGGAGGATTAAATTGATTTTTACCTCATATTTTTCCCCCTTCCCTTCTTCCTTAAATTGCATTTTGACGGTTCGGATGGATTACAAAGAGAGTAAATCAGCGCGGGAGAATGAGAGTCTCCCGCGTTTTTGTGCGTTCCCCACCGGGCATGCCAATAAGCGCGAGAGCGCACAACAAAGAGGGCGCGAGATGAGCGCGTGACGGACAGCGCTCGGGACAAAAGCTCCAGTAATGACCAGCTGACAGGCGGACGGCCATTACCACACACACAAAAGCGAGGAGCAGATCAAACAGATCTGGAACTGTCCCGTCATAGAAACCTGCCCATTGTGAGCCAGAGAGGATAAAATCTCCCGTCTCACTACTCACTCTGCAGCTCTCTTCCTCCTTCTTTCACACAAGTACACACACCATCTATCTGCTTTGCTGCTTTTCACCCACATGTTTTTTTTTTCAATCTCGTTTGGTTAAGGTTTGGAAATACGGCATTTTTCTTTCGCTGTCCGTCCCCCCATTAAGGAATGGAAAGTTCAGGGACACAACAGCGAATGGGACACAAAGGGAGCGACACGAATTATTCATGTATTTCAATATTATTTGAAGGATGTGCCTTGGATATTAAAGCAATATTTAAAATCCAGGTCTCGAGCAGCGACGTCGATCTTTGACATAGTGCCCAAAATGACCAGATGAAAATCTGTGCGATGGTTTATTTTATTACAATAATATTGTCCGCTATGCGGTGTCGAATGTAATAAGCTTGTTACTCATGGCTGACATTGTTTTCTCTTTTACATTTAGTTCGATCATCTATACTGAATAAAAGTTTTAGTATTCACTGTAAAAGTTAACACGAATATTAAAATGTGTATATATAGTTGTTAAATGTGAACATTAATTATTTATATATGATGAACGTAAATGAGGGATGTAAAATTTTGACACTTGATTGCAATGAAATAAGACGTTGCACATGTGCACATTTTTTTTTACCACGGTAATGGAAATTTTATGCCATTGGTCCACTTTAGACTCCCTTTTTAAACAGCGAAATCAGTTGTCCATATGAATGTATGGTTATCAAAACATTATTCCACTTTTATCATTACACAATGATGACGCATATACTCATAAATTTGAATGTAATAATGGAATTCAAAATAAAAGTCTCACAATTACGGCTAAAATTTACAAAGCAGATTTTCTGCCTCAGTGATTTTGGGGCAGTAAGTTGTCACATGTTGCCCTAGACTGCCATGTGTAACGTTTGCTCTAGTATAATAAAGTAAATTTGGTCTACCCAGTTGTCATGACCCAGCAGATGGTTAAACATTTTGCTCTAACCTATGGTCTGACAAGATGACCTGGGCTTATAGGATAATATTCTGTCCCACCCACTAATTTCAGACACCCTAACACCATCCCAACCCCAAAATCCCTGACATCCCACCATCCCAACCCCAACATCCCTGACATCCCAAACACCATCCCAACCCCAACATCCCTGACATCCCAAACACCATCTCAACCCCAAAATCCCTGACATCCCACCATCCCAACCCCAACATCCCTGACATCCCAAACACCATCCCAACCCCAACATCCCTGACATCCCAAACACCATCTCAACCCCAAAATCCCTGACAACCCAAACACTATCCCAACCCCAACATCCCTGGCATCCACACCATATCCTCATGTGCCCTAAATGTAAAAGATTTGTTTATTATTTATATTTGTATTGTTTTGTTTTTTGTTGTTGCAAAAAACATTGAATTGGGCTATACATTGAATACTAATAATTGTTTTGCTGCAAAAATATACGCAAATTGAGCTATATTTTTATATAAGTAATACGTAAACAAGGTAAAACGGGTAACAAGCTCAAACCATGTAGACTTCTTTGCTGACGTCTTTTGAAATTGAAGGATGGCGTTATGGGCCGTTAGCTGCAGCATTTAAACGCTATTACGTCCTCGCCGTGGCGCCGCGCAGCATGGCTCTTCATTTATTTACCACTCTTTATGCTGTTGGCCTCGTATGCTTACAGATCGGAGTTTTTCCAGGTTCGGGGGGGGGGGATGACCCGACATGTTACTTGAGTGATGAATAACGACTGAGTAGCCTCATAGCCGCGGGAAGCGGTTGACAATTCAACGTATTTAACATTTTCATCAACTCAATTAATGGGAGGTGCAGATTCGCTTCGACTGAGTTAAAGAGGCGAATGACTCACAGCACTAACAGTTTGTCATGTGAAGTATTTTCTCATATGGTACATTAGTAACGACGTTGCTTTCCCTGTAAGCACGTGTTGGGGGTCGGCACAGGCAGGTGGGGGTGGGTGGGTTACTCACTATAGCTACGTTTTATTCTTGTATTGCCTCTTATTCTTATGAAACCAACAGAGGTGGGTAGGAACGCGTTACATTTACTCCGTTACATTTACTCAAGTAGATTTTTGGACAAAAATGTACTTGTAGGAGTAGTTTTAATATGAAAGACTTCTACTTTTACTTGAGTAAATATGTGGTGAGAAAAACGCGACTTTTACTCCGTTACAATCGGATTTGCGCCGCGCGCTACCGTTACTTTCGTTTTGTAAATGATTCGTCTTTTCAGTGAGAAGACTGACCAACGTCTCGTCACCCGAGTACGAGTGACCAATCAAATGAAGCCGGTCAATCACGTGATCACATACGCAAACTTTCTCCACCGTAGCAAGAAAGTGACAGAAAAAACTCCCGAGCATCCCTGACCTCATACAGCCAATGTTCACATTACAAACGTGTAAAAGGACAGTTATATAATGCGCTGCAGTGTTGCCAAGTTTTCAAGATCACTTTTAGTGAGATTTAAACGGGGGTGGGGGTTTGGGTGGTGAACGTAAATTGTTGACGGGGGGGGGGGGTGTAAAATGGACACAAATTAAGTATTATATCACGATCGATCGATCGCCAGTGGTTAGCGCCAGAGCGAACTAGTAACTCATTGAATCATAGATGTGGATCAGATATAAATAAACTAGATTTTTTTCGCCGTGAGAAATCGGATGTGTGGCGTGTAAGCGTGTGAAGACGGTCAAATGCGTGTGTCTCACGCTCAATGCGTGAGAGTTTGCAACCTTGGCGCTGCCAATTGTGTCTGCAAACGTGTGGACATTTCAGCCTACAAGAACTCAACATCAAATATGAGGAAACACGATGCGATAAGTTTGCTGTATGTATAATTTTGTGTAATGCTATATCTCTGAGGCATAACGTTTGTATGATGTAATTATTAAATGTAACGCAGTGCAATACTTAAAACCAGTTCAAACTCTGTGAGTGTACACACTAGCAATATATGATGATTAAGTCTGCTACAAATTGATTCTGTTGGGGTCAAGTTGTAGCTACACGTATTGGCTGACAGTCTCATCAGTTAGTGCCTTTGTGGAACACATTAAAGTTACACAGGCCTAATAATTAGGAACAAACAAAAATACATTATTTATAATAAATAATTTATATATATATATATATATATATATATATATATATATATATATATATATATATATATATATATATATAATATTTATTATTTATAATAAATTAGTTGTTATTTATAATAAATTAGAAAGTGACTCAAAAGAGGTGTGGGGAAACCTGCTATTTTGTGCAGTGCTCAAAATACACCAAGCACATGTTCGAGGATTAGCAGGAAAGTAAAAATGCCACTTAAAATATACACCAGTCCCCACCCTATTAACATTAACAGTGTTATTTGTGGATCAAAGATGGCCGCTTTTGGTGGTCCTGTGTAGCCTTCCCCTTGTGTAAATCAACCTGTCAGAAGAATTCATACATTTGTACTTTTTAACCTATTATTGTTTAATTGAACATGTTCAGCAAACAGCTTGTGATTTACAAAAATATTTAAATGGACAGATAGCTGTGCGTGTGTATAAGTACATACACTATATGACCAAAAATATGTGAACACCTGACTGTCATACCTGTACGAGCTTGTTGGACATCCAGTTCCAGAACCTTTGGGTTTCCCCCCACCTCTTCACTTTGTCACTAGAACAGCCTTCACTCTTCTGGGAAGGTGTACCACACAATTTTTTGTTTGTCAGTGGGAATTTGTGGCTATTCTATCAAAAAGGTTTATGTGAGGTCAGGTGTTAGTGTTTACCAAGAAGCCCTGTCAGTCTAGCAAAGGGACATTTCAGTACATAAAGGTGTTCAGTGGGGTTGAAGTTTATACATAGGGCCCCGGCTGCTCCTTCATACCATGTAGCATGAGTGTGGACTGTTGTTTACCCACAGCCATGCTGGAGCCAGACAGGGCCTTCCACAACCGTATAATTGTCTCAAATGTATTTGTATGCTGTAGCATTCGCATTCCTCATTCACAGAAGCCAAAAAGTCTAGTCGAAACTTTGAAAAAAACAACCACCCCAGACCATTGCTGCTCCTCTACTGAACTACTATGGGCGTTGTGCTTTCTGCTAGGTAGCATTCTCCTGGCATCCATCAGACCCCCCCGCAATCATCCATCAGACTGCCAGATAGTGAAGCATGATTCATCATTCCAGAGAACACATTTCCACTGCTCCAGAGTTCAGTGGCTGCATGCTTTATGCCATTCTAGCAGATGCTTTGCAATGTGCATAGATGATTTTAGCCTGCATGGCTGTGGAAATATTTCATGAAGCCTCCTACGCACTGTACTTGTGCTAATGTTGCTTTCAGAGGCAGTTTAGGACTGAGTAATGCAAAGAGCATATGCAGTGGTTACTTAGGCACTTCAGCTATTGGCCCTGCTCTGTGAGTGGCCTACCATTTTATAGCTGAATATCGTCGATCATAGACACTTTCATTTCAAAATAATAGCATTTCCTGTCCTCATTGTCCTGTTTGGCAGATCTAGTAGAATAATAATTTCAAAAACTGACTTTTTAGCAAATATGGCATCCTATGACACCATCATGTTTAAAGGCAATGTAAAAACCCATTCTACTGTCTGCGGAGACTGCGTGATTGTGCTTTTTATACACCAGTGGGTGTGGCTGAAAAACCAGCACTCAGTAATTAGAAAGGGTTGTCAAAATATTTATGGCCGTATAATCTATGTCTTTGCCAATTTTGTAGCTGTTTTCATTTTTTTCTACGCTGCAATGGCACTGTTTGAGAATTCGGTGTATTGTTCGATTTTTGCAGTGCGGGCTACTTACAGTATAAGACCATATTTAAACCGGCCCTTTATGTTGTGCTAATAAAATTTAACACTAGGTGGCAGAGCATTCAAACGTTTCAGTTGACGCTTAGCATTTAGAATAGAGGATCTTATGGGGGAAGAAGAATAAACAAAGGTACAATGTCAACACTTTTCTTCAAGTATGTGCATGATTGGTCACATATTTTTATGGCCGACAGATTAATGTAATACTTTTCATGCAGAAAAATAACCCCTTAGCACTTAAGCACACTTTTAAAACAAGGTGTTGTTCCATAGCACGTATTCAAGAATGAAATGAGAAAGCAGTATCATAGAGAAGGGAAATTCACCAGAGTGAGACAGTGGGCTTGTCAGTAGACTTATGAGTTTAGGTCATGCTGTTAATCTGTCTGGTGTTGGTATGTTATAAGGCTTGTTAAATGTGGGCCAAGTCACTAATAAATGCAAATCACAGTACATGAGGAAAAGCCTGTAAATAGCATGATGACAGCAGAAATGTAATAAGGTGTGAAAGCTCTTGGAATCAGTTAACTTAAATAGTAAAAAAGTGATTTATAGATGCCCACTAGAAGAACAAGGGGAATAAACCAAAAGAATGTGTGTGTGTGTGTGTGTGTGTGTGTGTGTGTGTGTGTGTGTGTGTATGTGTGTGTGTGTGTGTGTGTGTGTGGTGGGGTGTGCACGCACAAGGCACACGCACGTGTGTGTGTGTGCACAGCGCACGTGTGTGTGTGTGTGTGTGTGTAGTGGGGTACTTTTAGGGTATTTTCTTTGCCCCTCCCTGGCCAGTGTTCCCAGCCCCTTGTTTTGGGCCAGCTGGATGTGAAACTGGCCCCTGAAAACCCCTCCGTGAAGTCAAAACCCCTCCGTGAAGTCAAAGCCCTCCGTTCTCCAAAGCCAAAAAGCATCGGACTCTTACAAAGGAAACGAGGCACAAAACCCAGCTATGCTAAACCTTTCCATGGCTCAAGGCTCCATTTCACCCTTTTTTGCATTTTCTCCCCTATTTCTCTATCTCACTCTCTCCCCCCCTCACTCTATCCTTCTCCCTCCTTCCATCGCACCTCCCTCTTTCTCCTCTCTCTGAATTTCATTTCTTCCTCAGTCCCCCATGCCTCGTCGCCATTATCATCACTAATTAGGCCTCTGCCTCTTCCCAGTGTGCGTTGCTTCTTTCCCCCTGGCCGTCCCAGACAGATCCAGGTTAACAGCAGTGACGTGCACCCTTGTCCACTCCGCGGTCAGAGGGGAACTGTGGCTTTGCGCTTGGCGCCAGATGAAAGCACTTTGGCGAGAGAAGTGGCCTTTTGTGAGGCAAAAAGAGGTTGGTGGGGGTGATAGGGGAGGTCACCAACCCTGCCAGTCACGATTAGAGGGCATTAGGGGCCTTTAGCAGAGTTAACACGCTGGTACAAGGGACTTTTTGTCCGCAGTCCCCTCTGCCCAATGCCAAGGCTGAAAATCAGCTCTCGCGCCATCCTGACAGAAAGAGAGAGGGGAAAGTGTTTGCTCTCACTGTGGGGAAAATTCCTCTTCATAGGTTTTTTTTCATGCTTTCTTCATTCCTTCACCGTCTCTTCCCCCTTTTTGATTCCGAGCGCACAATCAAATTGGCCATGAATGTAAATGAATGGAGAGGGTGGTGTTCTCTCTCAGGCGAGACCGGAGTCCTCCCTCCCTAATGCATCATCCTTAGTGTGGCTCCTCGCTGCTGTTTTTTATTCTGACCTCATACATAAGTCAGAGAGACAAGGACACTGAGTTGAACTGGGGAGTCTTTAACCAAGGTTCATACCTCAGTCTGACATATGGTGGGGTTTGATGTTTTGTTGTATTTGTGTTTATTCTCTGGAATCAGAGTACAGGTTCGACTCTTTTTAATGTAAATAATACAGACATCCATTGTTCCTATTTAGGGCTTTTATATCTAATGAAATTTTTAGCATTCACAAAGAAAATGATTGCTGTCATTTATGTTCAGACTTGCTTTTGATGGTTTTACGTGTGGCGTCATTAGGCCGACTTTAATAACAGACCTGGTTCTGAGATCTTAGTGATGACCTTTGCGAATAATCCCCCACAGTTCAAACGTTGTCCTTTTGGAGAACATCTCGTCATGCTGCTGTACTCTGTGAAAATGTGAGACTACAATTTTGAGCATGTGTAGCCATGGCCTTCACCTGCTGTCCTGTCTCTGAATTTATCAAGTGTCCTACAAGGAGTGTCTAAATATCATATGATCTGGTGATTAAATATATTTTATTAATTTGATCTAAACATTTTTAAACATAGTTAGAATAGTGATGCATCGCTAAAATAGTGTTTGATATTTGTTCTCAAGGTTTGGTCAAACTCAGTTATCAAGAATTTCTATGCTCTGAAACATGACACCTGTTTATTTCTATGGCTAGGATTAATCTTTTTTGCTCTAATGATTTTCTTGTTTTTAATTAGCCTGTTTCAACCTCATTTTTATGGTTTCTTTTTGTCTGTTGTGTGTGCTAGTTATCATATTCTATAAGAAGGATTAACTAAGTATAAAGTATAAAACTAAAAAAAGTTGAATCCTTTTTTAAAGCTGTGTTGCTGAATCTGGGCAAGCTAAGAAGTGTACCTCTTTGTTACCAGTGTTAAAATTAAACTCAACATTATATTTATATTATCATATTTGTGCATTATAGCACAGAGACTTAAGAGAACTAAAGAAGAACATTGCAGAACACCAGGTCATACTGTGGAAAAAAATCTCTATTTGCACTAACAAATTGCTAGTGGTCAGTGGCTGTAGGCAAAAACATGTTTTACTAAACAAATCAAGTCATGTCGCTTTTGTGCTCTTGCAGTGATTATTGGGATAATCCTTTTAAGGATAAAATAGTGTTTAGTTTATGTACATTTTGTTCCCTTTAAAAAGATACACTATGTTTACTCTATCTTCATATTTAATTGTACCAGGTCTGAGCTTTTCAAATGATACATTTCTCAGATGGAGTTTATAAAAGGACTCAGCGTGGTGCCCCTCATATGTATAATGGTGCTTTTCTCCTCTGGCCCCTTCTAAAAAATTACGCAAAATCACTTCAGTGTAAAGGATTTCAATTGAGATTCAGAACTGAATACACTGTAAACTGGCACCATTATGCTAATCATATAATAAACAAATGACAAAGCATAAGAAGCTGTAGTTTTTAATTTTGTTTTGTTTTCTCTTTTTCAAGGACCCCTGCTGCATTGAAACCTGCCAGCTCAGAAGGGGGAGTGTTGCCCTCTTCAGCCATGCGGGGGGCATCTACGGCCGTTGGTGCTGCCCCACGAAGCATCGACCACACCACCGCCACTCCTGGCTGCCGGATAAGGTGCATCCACCCACAAGGTGGTCTCCAGATGCTTGCCTGTGGCCAACGTAATGCACAAGAGCCTCATCACATCCTAGATTTGGAGAAACAAATCACCTGTATCATTACCTGCCATAGCTCGTATGAGAAAGGTCAAACTAGAATGGAGCTTGGACCTTTTTCCACTGCTGCATTGTTTTGACCATCCTGCTGACGGTAGCTGACATTGCCGTCAACATTGTTTACTTTGTCTCTCATTTCAGCATGGTCAATTTGGTGTATGATAGCTAATGTCTTTATTAGCAAAGTGGTTATTCACTGTTTAATCAGCAATGTTTATTTTATCATCTTTATTGTAAATTGACTGGGAAGGTTCTTGTGGTGTTGTGTACATTTAATGATGTGTTTCCAGTTCAGACCTTCATCATTCTTAAGTGGATAATGAAGCACAGACCGGAAATGCCAACAATGGTATGTTCAAAGCAGTCGACTCACTTTAATGAATATCTGCATATATATATATAATATAATATATATATAATGTAAAAGCTACCAAAACACTTTTAAAACAGATTTAAATCCAATCACTCAAACCACTTTGGAAGGTGGTCTGAGAAGCCTTCAAGCTAGACATTACACTAGTGTAAACACAACCATCTCCCTGGGCTACATTAACATCCCAATCTCATCCCCCTCTCATCTCCTCATAGAATGGCCTCAAAGCAAAAAATAAACTAGATAAAGATATGAAAAAACTGAAAAAAAAAGAATTTATACAAAGATATTTGAAAAATGGATTGAGTCATGAAACAAACAAGTACACTCTGGGCTTAAGATTATTACACTGGGATTAACCTCCTCAAAGCACCTGACCTTGGAGTTTTCTTAGTTCTCTTATAGTTTGGTCAACATTTGTGACTTCTCAGACAACCTCCTGTGGATCAATGATTGGATTAAAATGATTGGTTTTACAGGTGCGGATTCTGCAAAAATGAATTCCTATATTGACAGCTATGAACAGTATGTGACAGAATTATCAGGCAACAGTTACATGCGAGTATGCTGTTAACTGGTTCTGGTTCAGATTTGGCCCATAAGCTTCAGAATGTCCCTGTTAAATCAAACACAGGTCTTGATCATAAGCTATGGTCTGCTGGCTGGATGTCTGCTCTTTACAATGTTAGAACAGTGGACCAATTCCAGGTGCTGCAAATATTATTCTTACTCTTACTCTGGTCAAGTTCCCTGCGTTATCACCCTTTTTCAACACACACACACACACACACACACACACACACACACACACACACACACACACACACACACACACACACACACACACAGACATAGTATATAATTGTATATGGGTCTTTCAATTTTTATTTTATTTTCATTTCTTGGGGGCTGGAGTGAATTGGAATTGAAGATTTTTACTGGTTCATGCTTAATATGCAAGGATGTTATACTTGTTTGCAATGATCTTCTTTTTTGTAAGTGGTTGACCTCTGACCTTTAGGCTGTAGACTGTGTTCTGAGACCTTTATTGTCCAGCTCTGTTCAGCTGCTTTGATACTGTAGGTGAAGGAATGTTTCATCTGGCCAACAGAAAGTGCATTTTAGTAGTAGTTGTAGTAGTAGTAGTAGTTGTTGTAGTAGTAGTAGTTGTAGTAGTAGTAGTATACTTGGATATTTTCTGTTATAGCCAAGGCTATAAGGCTCAAAATTCAAAGAGTCATTCACTTCTTTACTGAGATTATGAGTGGGCTGGGGGAATTTTTTTTATTCAAAGCTCCAGCTGGATATTGAGTGAGTTCTATATGACTCTGTGTGTGTGTGTCTGTGTGTGTGTGTGTGTGTGTGTGTGTGTGTGTGTGTGTGTGTGTGTGTGTGTGTGTGTGTGTGTGTGTGTGTGCGCGTGTGAGCACATAACATGCTGGTCAGGGTTTAGCCCCCCCGGTGGGAAACCTCTCCACAAAAACACACAACCAACACCCGGCAAGACTGCTCAACACTGAAAGCCTCTTTAGATCTCATTGATATGGTAATGACGGAATCTAAACAAAGCCTTTACTGGATATTCAGATTCCTTTGTAGATGTTTGACCAAGCTGTAACTGTTGAGTTATGGTTTAACCCTTACATTTCCACTCAAAAAGGGCCCTTATTTTCTTTCATTTCCTCTCTCAGGTAGTATAACCTTTGTCCTGTGGAAGGTGCCTGTGCTCCCTCAGGTAGCACAGCCTTTGTCCTGTGGAAGATATCTGTGCTCCCTCAGGTAGCACAGCCTTTGTCCTGTGGAAGATATCTGTGCTTCCTCAGGTAGCACAGCCTTTGTCCTGTGGAAGATATCTGTGGTCCCTCAGGTAGTATAGCCTTTGTCCTGTGGTAGGTGCCTGTGCTCCTTCAGGTAGTATAGCCTTTGTCCTGTGGTAGGTGCCTGTGCTCCCTCAGGTAGTATAGCCTTTGTCCTGTGGAAGGTACCTGTGCTCCCTCAGGTTGCACAGCCTTTGTCCTGTGGAAGATATCTGTGCTGCCTCAGGTAGCACAGCCTTTGTCCTGTGGAAGATATCTGTGCTCCCTCAGGTAGCACAACCTTTGTCCTGTGGAAGATATCTGTGCTCCCTCAGGTAGCACAGCCTTTGTCCTGTGGAAGGTGCCTGTGCTCCCTCAGGTAGTATAGCCTTTGTCCTGTGGAAGGTATCTGTGCTCTGAGAGTTCCATGTCATCCTGACCTGCTCCTGTCAGCAGTTCATGTGCAGTCATGTGCCTGGTTCTCTTTTCTCAGGATCCTCTCGCCGGCAGGTATAAGGCAGCAGATCTGATCTGTCCTGAAGACAGAGTGGATTTACAAAACCTTTGCTTCAGCTACACTGCAGGCTAGGTGACCCCCCCAAAGCAACACAGCACTGCAGTTTCAGATGGCATTCAGGTGGCATCTCTAAATGAAATATTAGAGATAAGTTTAGGGAATAAATACCTCTTCCTTAGAGCATTGTTCTCTATGTCTGCAGTTGAGATATTCTCTGTAACGTGTCATACACTTTGATACTGGTGAGACAGTAATTTTGCTAAGTTTGCAAGTGAAAAGATTAGCCAGACCTCAGAAAGAGGGCAACGTGAACGTGAAAATTGTCATGAGTCTTGCTGAATCTTGCCCTAAGTCGGCCAGCCAGGGACAGGCAAAAACACCAACATGCTGTCCTGCTTTTATGATGAACAGGTGGGCTGCCTCTGTGTTGATAGGTGGAGTGTTTCGTGGCTGAGCAGAGGTGAGCTCTCCCAGTAGACACGTGACTCCAGTGCCCTGGGGCTCCGTGACCTACAGGAGCTGTGTGACCTGGACCATCTCCCCTTTAGACCTGATCTCATCGTTTGCTTTGAAGCTGATTCAGACATGCTTTAGTTATATCTGTGGTTCAGTCATGTCCATTCACAAGTGTCAAGTTCCTTGGGAATACACAGGAGGGGTGTTCTTCAAAGGGCTGCTGCTGTCCATCTTTTAGGGTGTTGTCATATAATGTCTTTACATGAGGTTATGGGAAGATTTCTAGGATATAGATATGTAGAAAATTTGCAATATCACATTGTGGAAAAAACTGTGAAAGATAATATAGGATAAGCTATTTGAATAATTAAAATCCAATAAAATTACTGTATTTTAGTATTTTGTGACTAAGTTTTTTTTTATTATCAAAACATTTTAAACTCAATTGTGAACTGAACCGTTTCAGAACATAAACGTTTGGAAGGTTGGTTTTTCTTCAGTATGTTTGCTTGACCATGGCAGAATGTTTTTAGGGATTTCGGGTTTTAGCTGAGGGAGCGGTGTTGCCTCCAGGGGATAGAAGGGACAGAGTCGGCTTTCAGTGTGAAGCAGAAATGCTGAAATGGCTTTTCTTCACTAGAAACAGCACTAGATACCAATGCAAGAACTCTACCTTAAACTCCCATGTTCAAACACAAGTCATTCTGAACCAGCCAAAGACAGTAGTGTTTTGTCTCTCTATCCACTGCATATTTACTAAAGATTGGCAGGACAAATGCTGAGATTTGAAATTACATTTATATTTACGGCATTTGGCAGACGCCCTTATCCAGCAACTTACATTTTTATCTAATTTTTTTTTTATACAAGCGAGCAATTGAGGGTTAAGGTGCCTTGCTCAGGGGCACCTCAGTCATGGCCTCAGGTCTGGGGATCGAACCCACGACCCTCCGGTCACAAGACCAGTTCCCTAACCACCAGCCCATGACTGCCCCTACAAAAAAAATTATTGTTTTATATGTATTATATATTTCACTTATGTTTTTTTTTGTATCGAGGGATATTGGATCTTAAAGGAGTTAAAACTTCCATTAGCACTCCAGCATTACAGCCATTAGAAACTAAACAGCAACAACCCTGAGGTCTTTTATGGATGCTGTTAGAAGGCCTCTGTTCAATCAAAACCTGCACAGCCAGTTGCTATGATTTCTAATTGGAACTTTAATTCATCTTTGTGGGATATGCTTACCATAATGAATAATGGGAAATCTGTAAGCCTTTGAATGCTATGAATAGTTTAAATTAAGTAATTGTGCCAACTTCGTGTGTCACAACTTACCTTTTTTCTCAACTCCTGAATGGCAGTATATGCATTTAGCAAACAGACAGAGTAATGTTACCTTTGATTTTTCAGAGCAACTTTGTGGTTTTGTTCCATTCTGCTGACTGCCTGAGTTCAGTAACAAAGTAAAAGTCCTCAATTATGTCTTTTTGAAGTGATGTTGCACCAAACCACAAAGCTTTAAATTTTGTAATGTTCAAGCCTTGTAATTACAGCAGTTTTTAGAAACGTCGCAGTGGAACAGACACCCTTTCACGTACACATGGACAGCAAATGCTTTCTTCAGTGTCTCCTTCATATCCACGTGGACCTTTTCCATAGGAACGGAGTGCTGAACTAGTAAATAATGAATACATAACTTCAGCAGCTTATATTCCACCAGGTGGTTGGAGTGTTGGCCCAGCTGTGCAACTTTCTGCCGTCCGCTGACAGCTGTTCAGTTCAGCTACTGCGCTGCTACTGGCTGGATTCTCTCTCTCTCTCTCTCTCTCTCTCTCTCTCTCTCTCTCTCTCTCTCTCTTTTTTTTTTTTTGCTTGTTCTTTCTGCCCCTCTCTCCTTCTCTCTCTGCCCCCACCTCCCCCAACTCGTACTCAGACTGAGTTACCTCTGCTTCACATCTGCCACTCCTCACATAACTGGCATGGATAGGCACCCAAATCCAACTTCCATAAAGCTTTTTACAGCACAACCAAACTCATTGTTTGCAGCAGAACACACCTATTGGTGCAAGTTTAGAACCAGGTAATAATCATGTCAGGGAAAAGCTGTTTTTTGCCCCACATGTTCAATACAGGCCCACAAGCAAAGTTGCTGTGGTGTGTTTAGTCCTGCTACGTAATCCCTCAGGCTTTTCCCCAAGGAACGGGAAGATTCAGGACTCTGGTGGGAGACAGCAAGTGAGGACTGCTCAAGAAAGACGTGAGAAGGGGCCATAAGCCTGCACTTCAGATAGAAGAGTGCAGGCTCCATTCCTCCACCCACGCACTACCCAGCCTGCCTTTCTCCCGCCTTTCTCTCCTTTCTCATCCTCTCCTGTCCCCACCCTGCCGTGCTAAGGCCATGAGAACTCTGTGGTCGGTGTCCGCCAGCGGCCTGAGTGAGTCTCGCACATTCCTGGTGCATTAACGTGCGTGGAGCCCTGTGGGAAGTGTGTGAGGTAGACGTGGGCGTGCCAGGTCCCTTCCTCAGACTGCGGGAGCGTTCTCGCAGAGCAGACACGAGAGTGCCATGCTTTAACGGAGTAGCAGTTCATCCTCACCAGTCCTGTTCAACGCACTACATCATATCGCTCTCCAAGGACTTACTGGAGATCAACGTATTTTGTAATACTGTCAGTTATAATCTTATCAGATCATTTAATGTATGAATAAGTGATGAACATATAGCATAGCCTTAATTGTGCATTTGGACACCAGCATCCCTTTTGGAGGGCACTCCAAATAAATAATAAGAGTCCCTAAAGAGATAGGTGGTTGGGAATACAGCCCTGTGGAGGAGTGCAGTATGTGATGCAAACATCCTTTCTTTGCTTTTTAAGAGGCATAGAGAGGAAGTTGTGGTGACCTTACTCTCCCAGTGCAAACCATACTGGAGCCCAACAACCATCAGGCACAAGGCTGCTCCCTCTCCCATCTTCCCAAATGCACCTTCAAGCACCTTCAAGTGGTGAAACATCTGTTGGCTATTCCCTTGGCTCAACTCTCTGGGACGGGCCTACTCGGAAATAATGGATCATCGTGTTAATTCCTGGGGCTTTTGATGACGCGGGCAGCTCTGGGCTCTTTTCCTTCTGTCGGAGTTCACCAGTTCAGCCTTCTCGGCATGCGGGTGACGCCCGTGTGTCTGCCCTCGCTGACAGGCCTTGTGTGTAACACTACACTGCACCCGTGTGTGAAAAGGCCAGGAGCCGGACATCCGGGGGTGGGGTGGGGGGGTGTTTGGGGCACACATGCTGGCTACAAAACCAGCTCCTGAATTTGGGAGAACAGAGTAGGAGACAGTGAGACTGTAGCTGGAGGGGAAGGTGAGACGTGGTGAAAGATGAAAGCAGTGTCGAATATTTCACGTTTTCATACAAGACACTTTGGACGCTCATAAACGCTTGTTTTAAGAGGAGTGACTTGGGGCTTCTGATGGGAAACCAAACTTGTTTTCTTGCATGTTGGGAGAAGAGAGAGCAGAGAGCCACAGTCGCCACATAGATAGCTGACGACACACACACAAGGACACACACACACACACACACAAGGGCATTTGTGACCCATGATGTAACTGGTTCCCCCATTAATCTTTTTCATTGCTTGCTTCTTAAAGCCTGAGTATTGTGTAAGTGTCCACAGCACTGATCCAATGTTAAGGAGATGGCTGCTTCATAGAACGTGTGTACTTCTTCATAGATTGTCCGGTACATGGGAAACCCATGGAAGCATGCTAATGGAAACGCATGAAGAATTAGGAGAAACATGCCAGTTCTCCACACATGGATTAAGCCTGTCCTTGGACTGAGAAAGGCAGTGTTCTCCTTGGGAATGCCCACTGTCTAGTCTTAATCCATGTGTGGAAAACTGCTTCTTCCCGGGAATGACAACAGTTTAGCTGTCAGCGCACCTCCCTGTCTCCCATTCTCTCTGCAGGATCTCTGCTTTAATGACCAGGCATGCTGAGACCCTGAAGCCTGTTCATCATATTCCAGTTTATGGAACACTTCATAAAAGCGTTTAATGACTTCAGGCAGTTGTTCGGTGACAGATACAAGTGGCCACTCGCGCTGCCCCCCGAAGGACCGCCTTAGCTGGTCTGGATGTCTCCGCTGGTTTTTCAGGAGAAGAGAGAGTTTAAAGACAGTGGCTGAGGTGTGTAGGACTGGCGGGGTGGAGAAACGGAGACAGAGGGACGGAGGACAAAAATACATCTGAATTCCAGTGTTGGCGGTGCTGTGTTTCATTATGGAGTCCCTGATCTTGATGAGTGCTGGTCAGAGGAGACTGGAGTCTGCAGTACCGCCTGAGAAGTGTTAAACAGAGCCGTGTGTGGAGATTTGTGTTAGCATGATGCTTTCCGTACGTTTGGTCCAGGTTGGGCACACATGGGAAGTTCCTTGTCAGCCATTTTGTGCCTTAAGTATTAAACTGTTCCAGCCCTTGCGGTGCACACATCTGCTCATAAAGGCAAAAGTATGTGGCAACCCAAGTATGGCTCTGGCCAAGTGGGTTCAATTCTATGTTTTATGTTTAGCATATTGATGATGCCAGTTTTTCTTCCACCTCTGATTTGCAAGAATCTGACACAGTTAGTTTTGACTTGGAACTGCATATCTCTACAGCGTGCACATGTGAAAGTGTTCAGGTGGACTTCAAAACATGACTGGTCCACTTAGAGAAGAAATATACAGTGTAGGCAGTCAAAATAATTTAAGCAGAAGGGACACTTATGTATATTTTATGCAATCACGAATGGACAGAACACTTGACATCACCATCACTAAAAGTGACAGGCTCTTAAGTAATTTATTTGTGTATTGATTTATTTATTTCCTTTTTTTACATTTGTACTGACACGTTTTTGTTTGATGCAAGTCTCAACTGAAAACCTCAGATGGCCACCAGATAATCAAGTCCTCCACATACCAAAGGTCTGAAAATCATATGTGATTCTAAATTTATATACTGTATGTTGCTTATTATGATCACTTTTCCCATAACTCATATTTCCTGTACAGTGGTATTGTAGTGTATATTTCATATACAGTAATATATTTTTATACGTCTTTCATGATAACGTGACTGCATTTATACACTGATCTTATATAAATATGCTTTTATGTTCAGGGCTGAATGTATGTCTGGAAAGCACATGATCCTTCTGTACCACACTGTTTATCCTGTAGAATTGTTCATGGCTCATGGGATTCTTATAGGATTCCAAAAGATCTTGAAATCTTGAAATGGTAATAGGGGTCACCATATAGCTCTCAAATGTTTTCAGGATTTTGCTTTTATTCTGCCATTTACTTTGTCGCTATACTTCTAAGAGTTTATAGATGCTAATATTGAAAACAGTCTTTTTATTGTTAAAGTGTTTAATCTGTGGCCTTTGTGTGCTAATTGCTTTGATGAGACAGCGACACAAACATAGAGACAGTGAGAGGGAGAGATCCAACCAGCCTGCCAACATGCAGCTCTTCTAGAGCACAGCCTGTGTAGGAGTGAGGTCCAGCTCTTCAAGAGCACAGCCTGTGTAGGAGTGAGGTCCAGCTCTTCTAAAGTGAGGTCCAGCTCTTCTAGAGCACAGCCTGTGTAGGAGTGAGGTCCAGCTCTTCTAGAGTGAGGTCCAGCACTTCTAGAGCACAGCCTGTGTAGGAGTGAGGTCCAGCTCTTCTAGAGTGAGGTCCAGCTTTTCTAGAGCACAGCCTGTGTATGAATGAGGTCCAGCTTTTCTAGAGCACAGCCTGTGTAGGAGTGAGGTCCAGCTCTTCTAGATCACAGCCTGTGCAAATGTCAGGTGCTCTTCTAGAGCACAGAAGTCACGCTCTTCTAGAGTGAGATCCAGCTCTTCTACAGCTCAGCCTGTGCAGGAGTGAGGTCCTGCACATCTAGAGTACAGCCTGTGTAAGAGTGAAGTCCAGATCTTCTAGTGCATGCTCAATGATCTTTCTCTGCCTGCTTTGTCTGCTCCAGATGTACCAGTACCAGTTATGACAGAGAAGGTGGCAGGGGGAGAAAAATATCGAAGCACAATCAAAACATAATTAGAGTTCAGACAACAGCTGATAACATAGCTGAACAATATGGATTTGCCTCTGAGAGGTTAGGCTTGCAAAGGGACCAAAAGCCAAAAAAGTAGCATTCTTTCTAAAAGGCTCCCTAAAGTGTGTGTGGACTTTCTGAAAACACTGTTAAACATATACGTCTTACATTTCTGTCCAGTCCTCTAAATGTATTACAGTGTCCATGCAGTCATTTCTTAAATATTAAAAAAAAAAAAAAAAAAAAAAGAATCTGTCTGCTCACCATCAGCGAGGGCATTGTAGTGGAACTGCAGTGAAACTAATGTTTCTGAGGATAAAAGTGCCATTGTAGGGTGACAGATGCTTCTCTCGTATAAAAAACCTGGGAAGTCATTTGTGTTTCAGATGGCTGCAGTAAGCCTCTCACCCAGCTCAGTCTGATGTTAATTAGCTCATAAATTAAAGACATTGACTTTTTTTTGCAAGCAAGCAAGATGAATGGGAGGGATGTTGAATTAAGAGCATTTGGAGGAAGAGGAGGAAAAAAATGAAGCTATGCAAAAAATAAACAAAAGGGGGCGAAGCGGCTTCAAAAGGGGATCTAACTCAGCTGGCGTTTGAAGTGAACGTCTGAGGCTGCTTCCACATGCCACATGGATTAATGGCGGAGGGGACGGGTGGAGTAGCGTCCACCCTCTGCCCCCGTGACTACGTCCCTGACGCTGACGCTCATCTCCTGATCCCAGACCAGTTTCCACTGAACTTCTTTGAGTGGCTACAGTTGACATTTAGTAGTGCTGTGTATTTTTGAGCAAAACAAAAACCCTTCTAAAGATATGTTTTGACAGCTTTGACAATTATTCCTTGATAATTGTTATAGGGAGGCACTCGTGCCATATTCCACACTGCTGGTTTGGTGTTAATGCCAGAGGTCATTCGGTGTGTGAAAGTTTGTAACTTCTTCTAGCACACACAGCTATGTGATCAAAAGGGCTGGGACTTGTTAACGTGCCCGTTTTAAAGAGTAGCGCTGCTTGATTTGTGATCCAGTTACCGTGCAGTCGTTAGAACTTCGTTACACTGCAGTGAGAGTAAAGTCATGTTTTCCATTGCCGGCTGGTTAATTGACCCAGTGCAGGCTGACCTTAACGAGGGAGGGATGTTCTTGCATGACAATGAAGAATCACGTTCATTGAAAATGTGCTTTTGTGTTTTTTTGTGACGTGGATGTAACAATGTGACGATTATGGTGTGAATGAGGGAGAAAGGTGTGGGATTAGGTGCAGAAAGGCTGACTATAGATTTGAGTGGAGATGCTATCGACAGATTATTTCTGTGCTGTCACAACCTTGTTAATCTTAAACTGTAATCATAGCAGTAATCTGCCTTGATTGAGTATTGATTTTGGGATTCTTGTGCTTTCTATGCTACTGCTTTTAATTCACTTGCAATTAAATTAAATTAATCTATTCACTTTAAAACCCAAGTTGTATAATATGTGTGCGAACCATTTATTCTAGAAATTGGCATTTATTTTAATTTGAAAATAATTGTATCCTTTCTTTCATTCCCTTTCAATCACCATTCTGAGCTGTTCTGTGTTTCAGTATCTGTTTGTGATTGGGGACAATATGGAGATACAGACTATGTTGGTTTCATAGGTACATGGAATTTCTGTGGTTTTATGGGAATTATAAGTAGCTCTGCCAGATGTCTACATTTAGGAACATATAATATGATAAATGGTTAACTACTCTAAACTACTAAAATAAACTATAAACATAATCCAATTTCTTTTCAAATGTTTTGATGCACATTTGCTTTAAAGGCTGAGGTCAATTTCAGGGTATGGTGACTAATACACTTTACACCCAATAGCACTGTGGCCTCAAGGATAAACATTTACGACAAACAAAACATATTATGGGATATTACTGTTGTATAAGGATTACTGTCAAATGACATCCTTATTTTTGCAGTGCCTCATTTTCTCTGTGGTGTGGGTTAGTGGGTCACAGTCGGGCTGCGCTGTGTGAGATTAAGGTCGGCCTGAACGGTG
The DNA here is from genome assembly GCF_052324685.1 of Brachyhypopomus gauderio. Classification (NCBI taxonomy): domain Eukaryota; kingdom Metazoa; phylum Chordata; class Actinopteri; order Gymnotiformes; family Hypopomidae; genus Brachyhypopomus; species Brachyhypopomus gauderio. The sequence goes on from NW_027506943.1 coordinate 290,341, forward strand.
CTGTTCTGCGTTAAGGTTAGGGTGCACTGTGTAAGACTAATGCTAGGCTAGTACTGTCCTGCATGGGCTGAAGATCAGGCTGCTGTAGGTGTTGGAGAATGCAGAAGTCTCCACATGCGCTGTGCTCTCCACCTGTGTATCCAGCTCTACTCTACGCCCATCTCGGTGCTCGGCTTCCCTCTCCACCCCTCTCCTCCGCTCATCACCGCTCTGGGCCCCTTGATGTCAGCTGGCACTGGCTCACAGCGTCTGCCAGGCGTTGGATCTCGGCGGGGGGCTATCTCCTACCAGTGCCCCTCCCAGCCGCAGACCCGCACGGGGAGATTGTCACCCTGCTTCATAATTGGGTTTTTAGATCTTCAGAACCAGGGGGCCCTCCGCAGTGCAGCACCTGGCTTGCTTACCTTTCAAAGGCCGCGGAGAATGCATCGCCCCGCCTCCCCCCGGGCCGTTCAGAAGTTCCAGACGCTCCTGTCAGTGTTTTAACTGCTCAACTTCTTTGTGGTTACACTAGACATCAGTGTTCCCTAGATAAGAAGCATTACCACAAAGGTCTATGCTGTAGATGATCTTTCTTGGCCTCTACACTGTGCTCGTCAAGCATATACCTGTCATTAAATAGAGCCAGATAGATGCCTGACTGATGCTAAAAGACGACACACTTTATAACCATACAAGTTTATAAAATTTTAACATTTGCTGTTCATTTTCTGCCGAGAATATCTCAAAACGGCCCATGTGTGAGTGGTTTTGACTGAGTACTACTCACTACTGTGTTTAGGACAAATATACTTCTGTCCATTCCTGCATCACAGTCAACAGCATCTGGGAGGACAGAGGAGTAGGACATCATCTGGGGGGACAGAGGGAATAGGACATCATCTGGGAGGACAGAGGAGTAGGACATCATCTGGGAGGACAGAGGGAGTAGGACATCATCTGGGGGGACAGAGGGAATAGGACATCATCTGGGAGGACAGAGGGAGTAGGACATCATCTGGGGGGACAGAGGGAATAGGACATCATCTTGGAGGACAGAGGGAGTAGGACATCATCTGGGGGGACAGAGGGAGTAGGACATCATCTGGGAGGACAGAGGAGTAGGACATCATCTGGGGGGACAGAGGGAGTAGGCCATCATCTGGGAGGACAGAGGAGTAGGACATCATCTGGGAGGACAGAGGAGTAGGACATCATCTGGGGGGACAGAGGGAGTAGGACATCACTTGGAAGGACAGAGGGAGTAGGACATCATCTGGGAGGACAGAGGGAGTAGGACATCATCTTGGAGGACAGAGGGAGTAGGACATCATCTGGGGGGACAAAGGAGTAGGACATCATCTGGGGGGACAGAGGGAGTAGGACATCATCTGGGGGACAGAGGAGTAGGACATCATCTGGGGGGACAGAGGGAGTAGGACATCATCTGGGAGGACAGAGGGAGTAGGACATCATCTGGGAGGACAGAGGGAGTAGGACATCATCTGGGAGGACAGAGGGAGTAGGACATCATCTGGGAGGAGAGAGGAGTAGGACATCATCTGGGGGGACAGAGGGAGTAGGACATCATCTGGGGGGACAGAGGAGTAGGACATCATCTGGGGGACAGAGGAGTAGGACATCATCTGGGAGGACAGAGGAGTAGGACATCATCTGGGGGGACAGAGGGAATAGCACATCATCTGGGAGGACAGAGGAGTAGGACATCATCTGGGAGGACAGAGGGAGTAGGACATCATCTGGGAGGACAGAGGGAGTAGGACATCATCTGGGAGGACAGAGAGAGTAGGACATCATCTGGGGGGACAGAGGGAGTAGGACATCATCTGGGAGGACATTTGCAAGGGGCCCTTCAATGACCAGGAAGTGGAAGCAGCTGCATTATAAAACCCTGTTTCTGCCAGCAACCAGACGGCACATTGTTCTCCGCCGCGCTGTCGGCCAATCACAAGCTGCTCTTGCTTGTTGAAGCGTTTCACTCCTAAATGCCAGCCATTTTAGACAAACGTACTATTGCGAAGAGTGTGAAGGAGGCCCCTCGGAGGGATCAGTGAGCAGATAGCATGCTGGGAGATTTAGGGGAGCGGGGGTGCTCACTGTTATGCATTTGAGGAAGTGCTGTGCGGATGTGTGTCCCAGGATAAGACACGTGTGAGCGAGTGGGTCTAAAGCTGAGTGGGTGTGAGGAACTGAGGAAGACACCTCACGATGTTCTGCTGGATGAGGTGACGGCTGTCTCGGAAAGACTGGGGCTTGTGCGTCGTGCCTCTTGTGGTACACGAGAGTGCCCATAACGTGTATGATTTTCTAGCTCCCAGCAAAAGGCCTCCTCATTAAATTATAGCTTCTGTTTTTAGGCCACGTCTCCTCTGGAAAAACAGAATGTAACATCATAACATCCAGGCCTGTCTCATTAACCTGCAAGACATCTGTCAGTGGAACCCAGGTAAGCCTGCTCAGAACAATGACCACTGGACACTCACAAGTGGTCACCATTAAGATGCATGGTGTTTCAATATGACCAAGGCTAGCTGTCGCCCCAGTCACCCAAGCTCTTTGTGCTCCTGTCACAGTGTCTGGGGCCCAACACATAAAAGTGCATGAAATCCTTCCATCAACAGCTCTAAATCTACAGCTAATCCTTCAGATAAGATCACATATTGCTGGGGACTTCAGTGTGGCGGTCCAGCAAAGATCTTGCTAATTAAATTGATCTGTTTTGTCCTTAAACCCGCTACCCTGAAAATGGCACCACTTCTCTTGGGAATTTGAGAATAAATGAAACATATATGGAATGGACCACCCTCATGTGAGAGGCAAGACTCTGAAACAGTATCTAACACCTCCAGTGTAAGACAAAGGGATGGATAATCTTTCATCTTTCTAAATGATCGATTTCAGATGATCAAACACTTTGGACACCAGCACTGCTGCCTCTCTCACTTCCTCTCTTCCCAGATCTCTCCTGTCTGTTTCCCTTTGTTTCTGTCGTTCTTCCTGCCTCCACGCCCCACAAGCTCTCTCTCTCTCTCTCTCGCTCCCTCTCTCTCCAGCTGTCTGTCCTCTTCTCTCTTTTCTTTCTCTCTTCCTTACAATCTCTTCAATCAGCCTCTCCTGTGTTCTTTTTCATCTTCACAGTACACTTCCATCTCTCTCATTTCTTCATCCCTCAGAAAATTGTAAACACATCACGATCAGAGTCTGCATGCTTTGATCCTGTCCAGCCTCTGAGACTGTGGTGCCACTTTGATCTGTTTTGGGGTGGTGGTTGTGTGTGTGTGGGGGGGGGGGGGGGGGGGGGGTGTAGTGGGGTGGCAATCAATAAAGAAGTCTCAGTGCTTTTGTTTGAAGATGAAGGGTGACTGTGTGAAACGATGACCTGTGGAAGGGTGGGGCACAAATTAAAAGAGGCATGTGCGTGTTTGTACGTGCGTGCGGGTGGTATGGATAGCTGCATTTAGCTAAGTGTTCAGTAATTTTGATGAGAAGGATTGTGTGTTACTGTCTGTTGGTGCAGCCCGGTGAAAGTTATGGTACATGCATCAGAACAGGTGGACATCATCCCATAAGTGATTTGTTTCCTATGCTCCCCAAACACAGCACTAGGTACAAAGCACAAATTAAACCAAACTTTTTCTGCATTCTTTTCCTTATGAGCCAAGTTACCATATCATTGATGAGCAAAGTTATCATAGAATTCAAAATGGATCATATCTCATCCCAGAGCTGCTCTGTCCGCCCTGATCCAGAATGACAAACAATCTGTGGAGTGCAGAAGGTTGGTGAATTCAACCTGCCTTAGACCGTTGTTTAGAGAAGGCCAGTTAGGATAATTCCTTGACTTGGTGCAGAGTGAACCATGGAAGACATGTTTGGACAGCTAGCATGTGTGTGTGTGTGTGTGTGTGTGTGTGTGTGTGTGTGTATGTGTGTGTGTGTGTGTGTATGTGGGTGTGTTGGGCTGAACTAGGGTTAGAGGACCATTAGTTGGAAAGTGTGTGTGTGTGTGTGTGTGTGTGTGTGTGTATTGGACCCCGGGGGTGAGCGAGGCACTGACACAGAGTAAGTAGGGTGTAGTCTGCTCAGCCACTAAGAGACCATATCCTGTCTTTGAGAAGATGAGCGTGGACTCAGACAGCCCTGAGGTAAAGGCTGATCAACTGATAACACTAAGCACCCTACAAACACACACACACACACCGCCACCCACACACACGTCTTTGCTAATGGCCTTTTTCATTGACTTTTCCCAGGCAGCCCCAAATGCCATGGACAAAGTTCTGTCCCATTCTGTCCTTTGATATATGAGTCCCCTCAAAATCACACACATCCTCATACACACTCCCATGCACACTGCCACAGGCAATAGGGATGTAACCCCACACCCTCCACACATTTATCCGTGGGTGACACTGCAATGTAAACACACATAGGCTTTTAAGCCATGGGAACTGAATATCAGAATACACACACACACACACACACACACATTCACTCAGTGTCTCTATCTCTCCCTCACACACACAAACACACACACACACACACACAGGAAGAGAGTAGGGAGGTGAAGGGTTAATGCTTTTAGGAAAAAGAAGTTAATTGAAACACCTTCTTCGTTCCCCAGGCTAGGTGTCCTGTGGTAGCCAGGTAGCCATTTCCAAAAACAGAAATTCCAGGATGAAGATTGAAATGAAAACTGTGGAGAAACACCACCTACTTATTAATTTGATTTATTTTCTTTTATTAATTCATACTCAGAAATCTCACACTCATCAAAGTGTGTTTTACAACAAAACTCAACTCCCTCTTAAGGCCCATTTCCAATAACTCCTGGGGTGAGAATCCACGATGAACAAGAGTTTATCCGTCCTCCTCCTACAGATTAAACGCTACCTCAGCAGATCTGACCCCGACGTGACCCTCCTAAACGGCTCTCGCGACGACCCCCGGAGAGCCGCCCTCAACTTATCTGTGAGAGCCAGGAGGAAGTTGGAACCCCCGCTGTTGGATCTGTGATGCTCCGCGTTGACCCTGCAGATATACCGGGCTCCCTGCTAAGGCCGAGAGCCCCACCTGATCACGCAGACAGGCCACGGCACAGAGGAGAGCCCACTGCGCTCCACGTTAAAACAATGGATCCGGAAGAGTGATCGGGCGGGTGTTCTTGAGCAATGGATCCAAAAGATCCAAAGTGATCGGCAACGTGTCGGCTCAGACAACTCGCTTCATATCTGCTGATGGGTCTTGTTGGATGTTAACAGTGGTTCTTTTTGACTTTTAGAATGATCTCTATGCAAACATCATCTGAAATGGAATTCAGAATGTGTGTACATTCATGTGCAAATAACATGAAGCACGGGATAAGTGTGTATTATAATATGTACTACTATTAGAACATATGTGTTAATATTAGTACATACGGTATGTGTTACTTTTAGTACATATATGCTAAAAAAAAGATATGGCATTCCTGATTTTGTTTGTTCTGTTTAAACATGCTTTTATGATAATGATATTTACTAATATTCTGTATTCGTTTAATGAAATGAAAGTGACACATCTGAAAATATTAATTGCGCATAACATATGTACAAAAGTTAATTTATTTTGAGTATTTACATCAGTTAACACATGCTATGGTTTAACAATCAACAGAAACTGGGATATTTATTTCCTTTTTTTGACATCAAAACAATTTTTTTTAGCAGAGCATGACAGATATTTACAAAATAAAACACCTTTCTGGTCTATACAAGAAAGAGCATTTGTTCACTTAACTGCCTTTCAGACATATATATTGCCTTTAAAACTATTTTAGTGGTAACGCACCGAGAACATAACAGTATTTAACAATATGGGGTTTAACAGTATTTCTTACAAAGGGGAAAAAAGAGAGACCTGACACTTAATCACGAGTCAAAATATGAACATTTTGTCATGTAGAAGAGGTGTAGAAGTCGGTTTTTCCTGCAACTCCTAAGTTTGAACCTACACTGGCATTTACTCTTTTGAAAGTTCATTCTTGCGCCCCAGTGGTTAGCCGTGGCATAGCTACATTAACTCAAGTTCCACCTCTTTCTCCTACAGACCAGTGGCAGGGGTGAGGGCCTCGCAGCTGTGGCCATGGCAGAGTGGTCAGTAAGAGGCAGGAAGTGGCAGTAAGAGACAGGAAGTGGAGCGGACCAAAGTAACTGAAGCAGCTCTGTGATGGACAGGCCTGCTGGTGAAACATCCCTCATTACAAAATCATGGCCTCTGCTTTTTCAGGGTTGGGGGGAGGGTGTAGATTTGTCCTTATATAAGTGGGCATGAGGTGTGAGGTGAGTGGCAGAGTGCTGTTGTCACCGGCGTTCATTGGCTGGACGTGTCCCCCACACTGACCTGAGGCAGCGAGCTCCATCTGGGGATCGAGGATGCCCACCCGCTGAACCCCCACGGTGGGCGCAGAAAAGAGCAGGGGGTTCTGGGACACGCAGGCGGCAGAGTGCAGGTCAAGAGAGCTGGGCTTCAGAATGAGGACATGGCATCCGGTTTCTCTTCTTTCTTCTGTTCCCACTGTCTCTCATGCACTAAGCTCTGGGTCTGCATTCACCTGGTACTCTTTGCCCATATTGTACCCTGGTCCATACATTGAGATGGGTGGACCACTTCAGTTAAAGCTACAATAAGTGATTTTATTTGAGAAAGTATCAGCTAAACTGACTTTACATACAGATAGCTGATCATTATAATAGTTGCTGTGGGAAAAAAACAATACTCTGTGACTGCCTAGGGCTTTGAAATCAGCAGCTGACCTGAACACAGTACGGCTGCTTTAACCAATCAGAAAACGTCTTTACAAAGGGGCGGTCCTTCCTTTCAGTCAGTTATTTTTGCACATGCATGCAGCACATTGAAGAGTCAGCTAGCGCTACACATGCATATCTTTGGAGGGAGGGGCCTTGGGAAAAGATTTGGATGGATGGCAAAGTACTAAAGGGAGAGGTTGAACTCCGGGTGCTAAGATTAGCCTAAATGATCAGCTACTGTAACTTTAATTAAAGCTGTTTAAATCACATTCTGAATTGGGCATGCGAAATGGTCGTATATATTATTCCTATTCATGCCTAATGGCTTTCTAACGCAACTGTCTGGAACTAGGATTACAGCTGAAGACAAAGTGTCACAGAGAAGAACTAAGGGCCGAGATCACCTGGTCTGTTTCCCCCAGTGTGAATCTGACATACTGGTATCGGAGTGCTGGATTTGAGGGGTGGGGAATACAGGAGGAAGTTGTGCTCTCTCTCTCAGTTCTTCTCGCTGTCGTGGGGTTTGTGGCGGCCCTGGTGCCACAGGGCCGTGGGCAGGTTCTGACAGCCCATGTACTCCTTCCTCACCTCAGCCTCGGAGAGAGGAGGGGTGGAGTTGCAAGGAGCTCCGGCCAGGGTCACGTTCAGCAGGCCTGCCTCGTGCATCACGGCGCTCTGGTGAAAGACAGAAAAGAGCCATGTAGAGAGGGAAAGAGTTAGGGACAGAGGAGTTAGGGAAAGAGGAGTTAAATAAATGAGATCGGTCAGTAGAGGGACACTGCCCGGTCCGTGGCAGACGTGGACATACCTTACTGAGGTGGTCGATGAGGCAGTGGGACGGGTGCAGGGAGGCCCACGCCCGAGCCTCCTCCGCCCAAGGCGGGCCGTTGAGCAGCACCACGTTGGGGTGTTTGGGGGAGCCTCTCAGCCGCTTGCCGAGCACCCCGCTGTAGCTCTGCTCCACGAACAGCAGCACTCGACTGGCTTTGCAGCCGGCCAGGTCGGCCAGCAGCTCCCCCACCGTGTAGCGCTCCTTCAGGTCTGCCTGCAGACAGACGCACAGCTCAGCATGCTACCTTTGAGCTGCAGGGCTCGGACAGTCCAGAAAGTAGAACATTTTTAAGCCACGTCAACAGAACGTGCCGGTGATAAACCTACCTTTTGTATGCTAATTCAGAGCGGCTCTTCTCGTGTGTACCGAATTTGGTAGAGATTGGTCATCGTTAAGTCCAAAGCCTAATCTATAATCTAGGCTTTGTTCCTGGGATTTTAGGGGGCAAATTTACAGTAGAATTATACTGGAGAGGATTTGTGTTAATATCAGAATTGACTTAGCTTAAGTGGAAATGCCATTTGATTTGATAAGACCAGCAATCCCTTCGCAGGGCCCCTTAAGGCAAGAGGAGCTGCTTTCTCATGGGGAGCAGGACGTTTGGTGGTCCTGATCCCGTGTGGTCCTTGTCTCTCAAACCCCCCGTCTTTGTCACTCCCGTCCCTGTCTGGGGATCAGGTTGTTGCATTTGTCTCCAGAGAGTCTGTGCCTATTGTTACAGAAGGAAGGGCTTTACCATGCTGTCTGGGCCTTTCCGCCTGTCCGGCGTCCAGCATATGGCCAGGATTACCCACCACCTTGAGCAGAGGAAGGTGGGATTTCACTGGGGTCAACTGAGTGTACTTTTAAAAGCCAATATAATTAAATGTCTCCTTGCTGTCAGAACTGAGATCATTAGTGATGGATGAAAGACAGGATTTCTTTTATTGAAGGATTGGCAGATCTATTGTGGACTAAGACGGGGATATGTCTTCCTGAACCTTAATAAGATTTTGGGCTTAAAGTGCCTCGCACTACACTTCTCTGACATCTAAAAAATGAGGACGATCAGGCCCTGCAGTTTTTTTAATGTGTATTAGCTGAGCGGATGACATCACACAACGATGCTTCTGATGAAAGCGCGTCGTCCTAATCACCAGCAGCACTGAGAACAAGTGCAAATATGAGGGCCAAAGAGATAAGCTCCCAAACAGCAGAGTCAGGGCCCTCCACCCCACCCCCTTCCCTCCAGTCAATAAAGGCAGTAAGGAGGCGAGAGGGGACTTTAAGGAGGCGTTTACTCCGCTTCTGTCAACAAGTGCCCTCCTTTGTGCCTCTTTGATTGGACAACAGGCACTTTGAAGTGGTTTGGCTGTGCCGATTTATAGATGGGGTTACGCTGGATTCATTAACAGGAAGATAAGGGATGATATTTCTTGCATTCCTGACGTCTGCCTATTGATCTCCTGTTTACTGCAGCACGGTGTCGTAGCACCGCGGAGCAGTTCTTTAACAGCACCTGTCATATACCTTAGGCATAAGTGCTCTAAGAAGAAGGCAGGTCTTTGTTTCAGTGGGTGTCATCCTCTGGGAGTAGGAGATACAGAAGCGTTGAACAGAAACACTTTCAACATTGGGCGGCCCATTTGTTTTTAAATTCCTGTTGGCACCGGAGCCGTGGGCAGAGGGGTGGTGTGGGGGGGTGGGGGGTGAGAGGTCATGCACACTCACGATGCCGTTATTGTTGCGATCCCAGAGCAGCATGGTTCCATCGTTGCGCGTGGGGCTGTTTAGGTAGAGGACCAGCGAGTCAGCACAGTGCTGCTTGCGGCAGACGTAGGAGATGTGGTTCCTGATCACGTCCTTCTCGGTGGCTGGGTACATCCCTTCTGCCTCTTTAGCTGCCCAAGTGTGCAACACAGCGGTGGATTGAAACATGAGGCACAGCTCGTGAAATGCAATTTTTGTCGCATTCGGTGATAGTTGCCTATCCTATAAAAAGTGCTTGTGCGACACTCAAAATGTGATTATAGAAAGGATTTTTTTAAACAAAGCAAAGTCCTGGAGATATTTAGAATACCATTACTCTATAGCATACCGCAGATATACACTCTGGCTTTGAGATCTCACCTGCTACCTGTCCGTTTCCAGCAAAGAAGGTTTTGATGTGATCCTTATGGAAGCCGTTGTCCCTCAGCATCTGGTAGAAGAGCAACAAGTTCTGCACATGCCGCTGGTATGTGATCTGCTCCTGCCAGCCACCTGGACATAAAAGCAACCAGAGACAGAGAGGACTCAGCCTGAGAAGTCTCACCACAGAGCACTTCCACCCTGGCTCTAGCAATGGGCTTGGTTTCTGTGAGGTAATAAATAAACAATGTCAAAGTCGACCAAGTACTACATATAACCAAGATTTGGTCATTATGGGTCAATATGTGCTACAAAGCAGGCTAGTACAGAAACAATAGAAAAATCTTAACTTTTTTGTTTGTTTGTTTGTTTTTTTTTACCTGAGAGCAGAACGGCGTGGTCACATGTCTGGTAGAGGCGGCAGGACAGGTGTGTGGCGAGGGGCTGGTGATGGCACCGGCGAGTGTTTTTATTGAGTTCACAGCTGGAGACGGGCACACTCGGACTGGTGAGTGGCAAGGGCTGTGGGCATTTGGCAAACTCAGGACGATCTGTTTACAGAGGTGGCAACAAGAAAGACGTGATTCTTTTTCGTGCACTGGAAATGATTTGGTAGACTGTCTACATATAGAAACACATCTAAACCTAAAGCCAGCCACAATCACCCAGAGTAAAAAGCGTTCCATTTCTATGCTCAGTGTTGTGAATAACAATTACGTCTGGCATTGGCAGTGTTATTTAGCCCAGGCATACACTGTATGGGGCCCGTGTTTGGAAATCTGTCTCACTCAGTCATCGACCCACCCACGCAGCGTAGGCGCTGGGTTCGGTTGCTGTCCCTCACTCCCACCACTAGGGGCAGAAAATGAATCTCGCAGAGGCCCCCGCTGCGCTCCACGCGACCCGTTCTGGACGTGGGGCTCCGGCGGACCCGGGCCCGGCCTGCCATTCGCTCACTGCGGCTCCGCCTCCGTTTCAGCTGGTTCTGGCAGCGAGTCTTTAGGGCCAGTGTCAGACACTCTTCTCCTGCAAAACAGCAGTCAAACAGATGCCTACACTCATCTATTTTGATTCATAGAGAAGGTGGGAACATTTTGAAAGTTGTATTTATAACTTGTATGGATGTGCCTGAAATCTATCGAAAATATAGGAAATGGTGTCTAAGCAGGGCTATTCTTGTAAAAGTTTGCTCTAGCTAAGACTGTATTGCTTTCACCATCTGTTATGAGTCTACCATTTATCCAGTTCTTGCTTCTGGACAATTACCAGACACACAGTAGTTTAGAGAAGATTACAGGGCTACAGCAGCCTTGAAGCCTCCATCTATTTCAGGTAACTCGGACTGAGGAATCTGGACCATGCAGCTGGACCAAGAAATCGACTAATCAGAAACCATTATATATCTACTTGACTTAATTCCAGATAACTAATGAAATTGCCCTTGTCACAATTAAATGTTTCCTGGACATGCTAGGACAGTGCTAGACGTAGTGTCTCCATCTCACGTGTTAGCCACGTATCTTCTCTGGTCCCGTTACAATCACACCTGGGAGGGTCACACGTGTGATTAAAGTAAATTTCTGTCTTCTTTAGACCATCTTCAGATTAGATGGTCAAGCTCAGACAGATTCAGGCCCAAAGTTGTTTTCACATTCAGGCTCTGCTGAATGAAATGCAAGACAAATAATATGCTTTTCCTCCTGGAGTTTAAACTAGAGCTGTTTTCCTTCACTTTGATTATTTCTGGCACATTCTGTAATTATTAGACCTCCCTAATTTATTTTTTATTTCCTGTTCTTAAAGTTCTGTAAATTTTCCTTTCTGAGGACTTAATGCAATAAATGCCTCTTGTGGTAAAGTTTAGTTGTTCGATAGTTTATCACCATCAGGCTGTCAGATCTTAATTAATAGGCTACTTGAAAACCTGAATGCAGTGTCTTTTAGTCTAATGTTTTAAAATGTGACTGAATACACACAAGGATGTCCACTTTATTTTCATATAGCTTAGCATCCCAGCGGGTCAAGCTTAGACTGGAGTGGACTTTGGTGAACATGGCGAGTTGGGTCTTGAGCCGGGCGCTGACGGCAGAAACCACACCATGAATTACTGACAGTTCCTGTTGCTACTGCATGACTTTCAGCTGAGAGTTTCATTCCCCTCCAGTATATCTGCTGGGGGACGGGGGCCTGACCGTTCCTGGGGAGTTACTCCTGTAACTTTCTTTCATCCGTCTTCTGTGTCATGTTACCTAAGCGGTCTGTGAACTTGTTGCCAGCACGTGTTATTACTTTTCACCTCCCCAAATTCAAACGAACGTGTCTTCAGTTCTACCAAAAGTCACTATATATCCGCGTCCAAAATGATAACAGATGTTAAAAACATGTACATAAACAACGCAAATTGAATTGTTTCCTGCTATGAAAAGACGAATGCTATAAAAAGAAGGTAATAATAGGACATGTATTCTTATACATCCAGCAACTCTGCCTGTGAATGGAAGAGCTTCACTACAGCTTCTTCCTACCATGTAGACGCGTACATTTGCTTACATCATTTATTTAGAAATCTATTTTAACTTGCGGGTATATATATCTATATATACTCGCAAGTTAGAAATCTATTTTAACTTTTAACTTGCGGGTGTATATATACACACCCCCACCCAAAGAGTTTCTCTTTAAAAACCAAAAATGTCACTTACCTAAATAAATTCCATCCATATGGCCACATTTTTTCTTGGTCACGTTGAAATCTACATAGAAAAGAACAACTGGGTGTCCAAAGCTCTCCTCCGGGCTGGGGTCTAGAACAAGGACGGCGTCGTGTGCACTTGTCCCGGGGAAATACTCTTGGTTGATTTTGCTCTCATCCATAACCGTACCTAGCGCATAACTAGTGTGTTTTGATGCCACCATCCCAGTTGAATAGGAATCTGGCAGAATAGCGAGCACTTTCCCCGAGATGGTCTCGGAAACGTAAACTACTACCCCGTTCAGGTGGAGGTGCGACAGTCTTTTGCACTCGCTGTCCGATAAAGACACCCTCCGGCACAAGTTGAGCTTCAGGTACTGAAAACCAGCTTTAACCCAACGGTCCACTTGTCCGAACTTTACTTGGGTACCGTGATATCCCCCGATAAGCAGCACAAAAACCAGAAAGGAAAAGTACACGGTCTGGACCTTCATGCTTTGGCTGGTCACGACGATGATAACCTCTAGCCCGGTCGGCTTTGGTGTCCGTTCAGTTTAACAAACTTTTAAATACGTAAAATGTTCAACTTCTGCAGCTAGGCAAATAAGTCAGCCGGACACAAAGTCGACGGTTACGGGTTGTGTTATTAAGTTGAATGGATTCAGCCTTCTTCATTAAATGGGACATCAAAGTGTCAGAGCAGCATCCAGATGGGAAGTAATGTGCAACAGTAACTCCATCCCACAGGCGCTGACATGCCGGTAAACAGAGGAGGGAGGGAGATGGGGAGGGGAGGGGAGAGGGGAGAGGGGACCACGACCATCATCCTACCTGTCACTCAAACTCCATCACACACGTGGTTTTACTCCGGGGTGTTCAGATCCGCTGAACTGAACAGAGCAGGACCAGTGTGGAGTTTTCTGGAGTCAGCAATTTAACTGGGCGAGGATATAGAGAACCTAGGTACAATAAAAACACTAAAATAGAATAGATTTCAAAATGACACCGATAAGTGTCTAGAAATGTTAATACGACTTTTTCGTTCACTAAACGTTTGCATGTAAACAGTGCAAGTCATCATTTAATAAAAAATATACATATTAATTAAATGAAATATTCGATTTTTCTTGACGATACCACAGCCGGTGGGACTAAATAACCGGACAAAAGATTTTACGTGACAAACGACCGTATTTTCCTGACCAGAACCAGCAGAGGGTGCAATAACCCCTGTAGTAGATCGTGCTAAGCACGATTTAAATGTGTTTTTAATTACAAATATTATAAGCTAATGTAATGTAGACACTATGTAGACAAAATAAACGTATATTTATTTTCTGTTATATTACATGCTGGTGTAATAAGCCAGTAAGTTAATGAATGTCTCCTGGGACTCTCTAAACTCTACATCGCGCACAACGCCTGGTTCATATGCTGCCTACTGATACGGAAAGTAAAATTCAGACGCTGCTCTGGAGCGGTGGGGTATTTAAGAAGAACAACGAAAAAACGCCTAAACAATAATTATGTAGTAATTTGCATGTGTAAATCAATTCCAGGCTATTTAATGTTTGTTTAAAACCTACGTTTTCCACAGGCTTGATATTAGGTTTAGATATTAGGTTTAGAAATTGACTAATAGCAAGTCAGAAAATTCCGAATATTAATCCAAAACATAAAAACAAAGCGTGGAATATTTGTGCAAAATTACAGAATGTTTTTTTAGTTTATTATCGTGCTAAATTTGCTATGGTTATTTATGGCAGCAGCACTCTAGCACAAATACTGTAGGCGTGCGATCAGTATCGTTCGTGCTTGGACTTTGCTCACAACCCACAGAAGCAGCATGTGTGAATCAGACGTTAGAATGCGATGCACCCTGAAAAACACAGCATATGTGTGTGTGTGTGTGTGTGTGTGTGTGTGTGTGTGTGTGTGTGAGTGTTTGTTTGTGTGTGTGTGTGTGTGTGTGTGTGTGTGTGTGTGTGTGTGTGTGTGTGTGTGTGTGTGTGTGTGTGTTTGTGCGTGCGTGTGTGCGTGCGTGTATGTGTGTGTGTGTGTGTGTGGGGGGGGGGGGGTGTATTTGATATGTTGTTTGTTTTGCCCAGTTGCTGAGGAGTGCCGATGATTAGGTTTTTCTGTTTTTCCAAAGGGTGGTAGATCAAACCTGTCAACACCATCTTGGAAAAAAAAAGCTTTTACATCTAAATAAAACATCCTGAGCTGATGGCAATTCTCACATTCACATTCAATACAGATGAAGCATAATATTAGCAAAGGAGTTTGGTAACAGTTATAAGATCCTCCTTGCATGCATATATAGGTTGTCTCTCAGAGTAAAGAGTAGAGAGGTTGTCTCATATGACTGTCCAGTTCAGTATCATTAATTAACCTTTATGAAATAACTCAATCAGAGTTAACAAAGGCAAAAACATCTTATCCTATGACCTCCCAAATACTTTGTGGCTAGATGTTATATGTTCCATACAACAAAATTGAAGCTCGCAAATAAAAAAGAGGATGTGCAACCTCTGAAATGTGTTTTAAAGCCTTTAGTATCTCTGTATTTATATCAGTTATACGCTAAATTGGATTTATTTATTCTAGATCAGATTATTAATTTACTCAAGATTAGATCTGTTCACCTGCCCTAATGTATATTGTACTTGGGAGGGTGTGCAACCCTCAGGCAACTTTCCATGACAGTGTAACCACAGTATGTCTACAGCAATTGAAAAGTAATCCTATCCTGTTAGTATCTCATGTCAACTGAAAAACCATTGCTTTAATCAATGTATGTTTTTTTCACATTTTTAGGCAAAGCAAACCAACACAAGAATGCGAGAGTGTGTTTTATGCACTTATTTGAAAAGAACAGTGATTGGTTCGGATATACATTCAGAGGTGGGAGAGTAGGTTAGTTTTTTACTTAATCGTCCGTTCATGGCATAGCATGGCCCCAGTTTGAGCTGTATGTCCTCTGTGACTATGCATATTTAATTCTTAATGCATACGAAATGGTAGGACTGGGTTTCTACATTTTAAAGTTCTGTAACAAGGACATTGGCTTTGTCGGGTCTACAGCAGACACATTCATCTGATTATCAGGGGACGTTGCAGCCATGTGCTGTTTAGTCTGCAAACATAACCTATATAAGACTTGTTTCATGTTATAAGTTTGAGGATGTCTCGTTTATTTTTATTTCCACCTCACCATTAATCGTATTTTAAGTAAATTATTTAAAATGAGCGTGAAGAAGATTGATTCATAATATAATAATATAGCAGAAGTCTCAGTGCTGTGAATTGCCCGCTATGCTGTCCGGGGAGAAGCGGTTGCTAGGAGACAGGGAGAAGCCTGCGACGGAAGCGGGACTGACGGTTAAGATTTAGCCATGAAAAGGCACCGCGTCCAGCCACCGCTCCGTAATGTAGACGGACATTTATTTCCGTCATTTTTCTGAGGTAAGACACGGTGTGAACAGTCGCATACGGCAGCCCTTGTATGAAATTATGACGTCGCTTTGGTAAAAAATAGGATTTTAAAGGACAAAATCTGGGTTAGCTAACTTAACGTAGCATGTCTGTGCAACGCAGGGCCCGGGTTGTTTCGCTAGCTACGCTAATCCATAGCGCTCATAATCAGCTAGCGAGCTGACAGGATGTGTCCCAGTGCTCCAGCGGTTAGTCACATACAAACTACAGCCAACCAAAGTGTCCTGCGTAGCCTTACTGTATGGGGTTGTCTTCTTTTAGTAGTGCTCGGATAGCTAGGCTAGGTAGCTAA
Organism: Brachyhypopomus gauderio; assembly: GCF_052324685.1. Classification (NCBI taxonomy): domain Eukaryota; kingdom Metazoa; phylum Chordata; class Actinopteri; order Gymnotiformes; family Hypopomidae; genus Brachyhypopomus; species Brachyhypopomus gauderio. Next base: position 306,549 of record NW_027506943.1, read on the forward strand.
ACTAGCTACTTGGCTAGGTTTGAACATTGGGCTAGGCTAACCTAGCTACTTGGCTACGTTTGAACAGCCGGCTAGGCTAACCTAGCTACTTGGCTAGGTTTGAACAGCCGAGCTAAAAGGGCTAAGCGACTACCCGGAGAAGCGAGCGCTAGCTAGGCAGTGTCACCATTATAGCGGGTACGCTCCAGCTAGCCAGAACACCGCTAGCTGCGTTAGTACCACATGGCCGGTACGGTGCTGTCAAGCTGACTCAGCTGAATGGCCGGTTCGTAGTGCTCGGTCCCGCGTAGGAGAAAAACATGAGCGCTGTCAAGTCCTAAAATGAGCAGGTTGACATAGCTGCGTATTATTTAGAATCAGGTCTATGAATTTCGTTAGACATAGTAACTAGTTAGCTAATGGCATGTTGGCGAACTAGAGTATTATAGCTAGCTAGCTGACACAACTTGTGAAATGTCTTTGAACTTTTAAATGAGAACGTAAAGTTATTTAATCAACCAAAAATAAGTTTAAACAACCAAATAAACTGGCATCATGAGCTAGTTTTTATGTTCAAATACTGTGAGGGAACTTAACTGACAAAACTAACTGAAAAACTAGATTGAGTAGGATTTCATTTATATAATTGTTTTGAAAGTTTTATGGGTTTGTTCCCGGTTTTAGACATCTAATTCCATAGCATTTTGCGATTTGACTTCCTCTCTAATAGAAAAACTTTTGCTTCTCTTAAATTCTTTTGAGGTTTAGAATCCACACCAGGGGAGTGTAAGATGGCAGTTCATGGCCTCCAATGGAGCTGAAGATTTGAGGAGTGGGGCGTCTCGGTCCGCCCTCATTGTTCGAGCTAAGTCTGCAGTTGTGCATACATTCAACACCCGTGTGTCTTCCGGCTTCATTGAGAGGGAAAGGCATCATCTTGCAGCCCTCGGTGACTCTCTATCGCTGCCTAATGTGACGGTGGCATATGATCAGCCTCTCCATACCTCAGGGATCTCTTCACAGCGTGCCTATACATCAGTGCCTGCAGTAAATACCACTGTGTCAAGGGCTGTGCGTGACCGAAGTGCAGGTGTCCATCCTCCTAATGGTCTTGGTAATATTGGTACAAGAGCTGCCAACGTGGTGTCAAAGAGCTCAGTTTATATCCGTTGCTCCTCTACAGCTTACCATAGCTCCTCTTGCCTGGAAGCAACTGTCCAAAACTATCAGCCACACTGGCACTTGAACCCACTCGGCATAAGGTCTAGACTTTTAGGGAAGAGGTCTTCCTCAACCCAGTTTTCTGTTTATCCGACTTGTCCGTCTCCTCCAAAGACCTCCTCTCGCACGCCATCTGTAATAGTCAAGAGAAACATGCCCACAAACCAGTCTTATCCGTGGACGGACAGCACGCTCAAAAGTAGCAGCAAAGGGGTCATTCAGCCATCCACCACCAAAGTGCCTATGAATGTCAGACTAGAGGGACTTGGAGAAGCAAAGGATGTGGAGAAGCACAGCACTGTTCTGTTTGTCTCTCGCTGTAATAGTGGTGACAAGGGAGACTGCACAGGGGTCACGGCTAAATCCCCGATTTCGGAGCACAGAAGCACAGATGTACCTCTGAACCACATCTTAGACACTCACGAGTGGCCCCAGTATGAGAAGACTGTGCCTGAGGACACTAAAGAGAACGCACATATGGTGAAATGTTGTGTGGGGCAGGGCACCAGTGAAGCACCTCGGAGAGTGAGGAAGCTCAGCTCTGATGTCGAGTTCACTACGGCCGTCCCAAACCTCAGCAGAAGTGTAGCACATGAGCGAAACAGGATGATAAATGGCATGAGCACACCGCCAAGGACCAGCCTCGGTCCTCAAAGAAGTACAGGTGCTGGGAAGACAGGGACAACCGCAAATGCCACTTTGCCAACAAAATCCTCAACCTCTTGCCTTAGTAACGGTAATGGAGAGTCTAACATGGCTTCCAGCGCCGTTTGTCCAAATGCCAGGACTGAAAAGCACCCCTCCAGTTCCCTCAGTGATGCAGGGACTCAGAGCAGTACTTGTGCCATTCCAGAGGAGGTCAGCCACAAAATAGACTCCCTTCAGTCTCCCACTGTTTACTCTGTGACAAATCAGATATCCTCTATACACCTCACAAAGGACGGCATTCAGCACGTCTTAGAAGAGAACCCAAACCTTTGCTCTACCATCCTAGACAAGGAACATGCTCCTGAGGTCAATGGGTGAGTATGGGCATAAATTAACTTTATTACATATTTTCTTTCTTTCTTTTTTTTTTTGTCTTTATTACATTTGTTTTGTTTTGGCTGTGTGTGTATATATATGTTTGCCCATGGGCCTTTTCTCACGGTGTTCAGTGGGTTTGAGCAGAGAGAAATGTACTGCCAGTCTGATGTCATGGCAAGTAATACCATCTTTTAAAGTAACGTCATGAAGGTGCATATGTACACACAAATACATATTTTAATATATTAAATCTGATGTTTTATTTCAATAAGCCCAGATTTTGATTTAGAACTGTTGTTAAGTTGATCTGTGTGATGAGGGAACGTATTTAATAACTGAAAACGCTGTCTCTCAGTCAGAAGAGTGCTGCCGTGCTGCAGGTTGGGGTGCAGGAGGAGTTTCCAGATGAGCTGGAGAATGACTGCAGTGGCAATGACAATGGTGCCAGCTCCCTCCATACACACACTTACACTCATTTAGCCCTCTGTTCATTATAGAGAATGTACTTGGCTTTGTTCTGCCTTGTCATTGTTTTGATAATGTTGTGAGAGGAAATTATTTTATTTATTTTTTATTCCATAGATGGATCAGAGTGTGAAGATGTCTCGGCGACCTCTGTGGCAGCCTCATCAAAGTAAATTATCGTTTTTTTCTGCACAGACGTGTTGCTGCATCTACCCTGTCAACTTCCTCTGTTGTTTCTGCTGTTGTGTGATTAGTGTTTTACTCCCACGTACTGTGTATTAAATAGCTATGCTAACATCTACATATATATTTATCCAGAGTTGTACTCATTATTTTAAAGTAGATTCCATTACAGTAGTCCTGCCTCTACCACGCTTCCCTGCTAAACACCTCTTATATTACCATGGCGATGGCAAACACAGAGGACCGTCAAACCTTTTGTTGTTGTAGTTCTGGAGGCCGCTGTGCATGAAAAGCTAGAAAACACAGGGACCAGTAGAAACATCTCACAATTGTAAATCAGTAATAAAAGTGGAAGTGCCCCTATGTATTGGGAACCTGAGCATGTAGATCAGTTGTGCTGGATGTCAAGGGACTATTGGTATGAGATGATGTCGCAGATGACTGACTTAGTTGTAGGTTTAGTTAGTTGTGTGGTTTTTTTTTCTTCTCAAACTCTTAACTCAAAGCTATGGTCTGTTCGTTTTTTTTTTTCAACCCTGAGCCAAAACAGGCCATGTCTTCCTACATGACCGTCATGTGGGTTACGTTTTAGGTTTTTTAATTTATTTATATATTTTTTTACACCTTTCTAACAAATTTAGGTGGTCGCCTCTTCTGACTGATCTTTAATGAACAGTTGCTTTGAGGTTCGATTTTGATAGACCATGCCTAGTTTTAGAGAATGGATGAGGATTTGTTTTGACTTTGGCTTAGACATTTGGATTGAGAATAAAGCTAGCATATTTTATTGCTTTTAGTGGCTTTGTGTTTTGAAAAGTTTAATGATCCGTGTAGTTTTCGGTATGATGCCATATGTGTAATTATTTGTTCTGAAACTTGTTTGTTAATGTAGGTCACAGCTTAGTTTCTTTGTGTAATTGTGTGTGTGTGTGTGTGTGTGTGTGTGTGTGACAGTACTGAGGATCCGATGAGCCCTGAGCCAGGGTGTGAGCGGGTGGTGAAGTCCGCCCTGGTGTGCAGCCTGTTCCCCTTCATGGCCCCCACATTGTACTTCAGCACTGCCAGTGAGACGGGTCAGCACACTCTCCTTACTCACTCTGCCATCTTCCCCCCAACTCCATCAACGTTTACCATATATATTACTCCACTATACTTGTGCAATATGAATCAAGACAATGTGGTTAAATTGACTGCTTCATGTTTTTCTCTGTGCGCCCTTCAGTGGAGCCGCTCCCTCTGGAACAGAGGAAACTTCTGAAGTGGAAGATGAGCAGTGTCACACCTAATATAGTCAAGCACACCATCGCTAGGTCACACTTCAAAGTCACCAAGAGTAAGACAAGATTCTTTTTTTCTTCTTTTTCTTTGTGGGCTCAACTTTGTCACAGAAATGTAACTTTTAAGCTTGTCTGGCATATTGCAGACACACCAGACTGCTTTTAGCAGTACATGCATCAGCCATTGCGATTCACTTTATCCTGAGTTTGCAGACACTTTCATATAAAGGCTTTGTTCCAGAGAGTTACGACTGGCTGGGCTGCTGGGGTCACCACATGAAGTCACCTGGGTTCAAGACCATACGAGAGTATCAGAAGGTAAAGGGCCAGACTAGGTCAACAAAAAAACTGCCAGCAGGCATCATTGACTTTTTGTTGTTTTGACTGTAGCACACTGGATTTGAACTTATGCAATGACCTTGAGGCTAAAGTTAATACCCGTTTTACTGTCCGTTTACTTCCAGACTGTGAACCGTACTCATCTTTTCAATGTCCACTTTTCTATGTTTTAACAATCCATCTGTTCCTTCCTGGCAGCTGAACCATTTTCCAGGGTCCTTTCAGATCGGACGGAAGGATCGTCTGTGGCGGAACCTGTCCAAGATGCAGGCGCGCTTTGGCAGGCAGGAGTTTGGCTTCTTCCCACACTCCTTTGTCCTTCCACAGGACACGAAGCTTCTGAAAAAGGCCTGGCAGGACGGAGGGGGTCGGCAAAAATGGATCATCAAACCGGTACTGCAGCACTTGCCGGGCTCCAGGAAGCTGCTTTTCTCTTCTATACATCATTTCTGTGCATAATCATCCTCACTGGTGAATTGCTGTTTGCCTGTTTTCACAGCCAGCGTCAGCCAGAGGGATCGGCATACAGGTTATTCACAAGTGGAGTCAAATACCGCGCAGGAGGCCACTTCTCGTACAAAAGTGAGCTTTGACGGCTTGTGTGATCAGACCACAGTCTTTCAAAAGTTATCCAATGGGCATTTTTTAAATGAAGGTTTATCCAATGCACTTAGCTAGATTTCAGTGCCTGACCTTACCCATTAGAAAACGCCTGACCGCAAATGTTCTCAGCGGGCAGATCATTACTCTTGATATAGATCTTTGTTGAGCTGCTCTGGCTTCCTGTTTTTGAGTGTTTTCTCCCCCACAGGTACCTACACAAGCCCTACCTCATCAGTGGCAGTAAATTTGACCTACGGGTCTATGTGTACGTGACGTCTTATGACCCACTCCGGGTTTACATCTTTAATGACGGACTTGTGCGCTTTGCAAGCTGCAAGTGAGTAAAGGAAGTGAAGGTTATCCATGACCATCCTTTGGTTTTCTTTAGTTTATAAAGCTCCTAGTGAATTTGAATCTAATTAAATTAGCATTTGATACATTTTGTTTATGATCTTCTCTACAGATACTCCTCTTCAATGAAAACTCTTAGCAACAAGTTCATGCATCTAACAAACTACAGTGTGAACAAAAAGAACTCTGAGTATCAGACCAACAGCGATGACAAAGCCTGCCAGGGCCACAAATGGTGATTAATAAAATGCCAATTTTTATTCTAAGTTTGAGTCATAAATGTATTAGGTTTTTCCCCCACTGACCTTTTTGTGCTGATCCAAGATCAGCATGTCCTATTTATAGCTTCATATTAACTATTAACAGTGACCATCAAACATGATCTAGGGTGGTCATTAAACAGCAGCTCTGTTGCCTGCAGGGCGCTGAAGGCATTGTGGCACTACATGGGCTCCAGAGGAATCAACACCACTCTTATCTGGGAGAAGATTAAGGATATGGTCATCAAGACCATCATCGCGTGAGTGGGTCTGGCGCGGCACACGTCGTAGTTATCAGATTGAAGTGCTTAACTCGCACGCTGTGTCTGGTTTGATGGGTGTGATCGTGTCCTCTCATGGTTGGCAGGTCAGAGCCATATGTGAACACCCTGCTGAAGATGAATGTACGCTCTCCATACAGCTGCCACGAGCTGTTTGGCTTTGACATTATGCTGGATGAAAACCTAAAGCCATGGGTTCTGGAGGTCAACATTTCACCCAGGTACCAAGCTTTGACAAAAGCACTGCTGTTTGCTGTACACTTAAGATTGATCTCTGAGAATAGAGGTGCACTCATACACAGTGGCCGAGTCTTTATTCCAAGACATTTGGTGTTTTTGTAGGTTGGTGTTTTGGGTGGGTTTATTGGCATAACTTATATTTGGCTCTTATCCAGAGGGTACAATTTTGCTAAAGCTTAAAGTATGGATTTGAGCATGCTCTGTGGAAATAAGAATAGTGTTTTTAAGTTGATGATGAGCAGGATGATGATTATGATGATAATGATGAGTCATAAGTACTCTCACAGTGACACTTGGAGTGCCAAATTATGGGTTAAGAAAAACAGCGATTCTGATGCTTGTTTTTAGATATGGCACACTTTTTTGGATAATAATGTCAGTCGGTTTGAGATTTCCTTAGCAAGTGTGGTGATTTAAGCATGCAAATTGCAAGTCTGATTCCTGTGATCTCTTTTTAGGTTAAGCCAGGTGTGTTATAATTAAAAGCCATGTGGTAGATATCTTAAAGTAACCATCTGTTTTTACAAAACATACATGGTAATATTTGGAGTAGAGAATTGGGGTGTTGGGGGCTGGGTTTCAGTGTGCAGCACCTGCAGGGTTGTGTCTGGCCTAGAGAACTACCAAGCTGTTCTCTCCCTGTACAGCCTGCACTCCAACAGTGCGCTGGACGTGAGTATTAAGGGCCAGATGATCCGGGATGTGCTGAACCTGGCCGGGTTTGTGCTCCCTTCGAAAGAAGACATCGGTCCTTCCAACAGCAGTGACAGCAGCTCCACCAGCAGGTCAGAAGGGGTATTACACACAAGCATTTAAACACTCGTACACAGTTTCCTGTTTGTGTAGTCTGGTATTTTTTAATTCCTTTTAATGCCTTGGTAGTAATGACCAAGTATGCTTACATTGCTGTATTCAGTTTGTGTGGAGCAGCGCGAGATGGATCGAGATTAGACCTGTCCGCTGACGAGAAAGTCAAAAGGGCCTTCTATCTCACCCAGTGCCTCGGGGACCAGGTACCCACATCCATTAAGCCCAGGAGATGGCTTCATAATCCAGGGCTACTTTGAGTATGGAGCATAAACACGTTTGCTAACTGCCTACTGAGATGGTGAGTGAGTGGAGATTGCAGCGTTGCCATGTGTTGTGGACACTGTCATCCTCTGCTGCGTTTGTAGGATTTCTGCTCCACCGTTCTGGAGGTGCTGACCCCTGATGACGTGCGCGTGCTAGCCGAGAGTGAAGATGAGCTGAGTCGCAGTGGAGGGTTTGAGCGCGTCTTCCCCTCGCCCGCCTCCTCACGCTACCTCCGCTTCTTTGAGCACCCACGCTACCTCAACACTCTCCTCAACCAATGGGAGCAGAGATACTGTCAGGACAGGAGCAAAGGTCTGGGGCTGTGGGAGACGTCCTTTTGTACAGTCCTATCCACCGCAGATCTGTGCATGTTGATTGGGTCTGTTTTCCTGGAATTTTGAAGCATGAGACTTAAAAAAATATATATAACCAGAATGCCTTTTGATGCTTTGATGCTATACATGAGGATTCGTAAAGGTTGACCGTTAATAACGCAGGATTATTTGTGTCCAGGTATTGAACTGTTGAGGAGTATGTGTCAGAAACGTGTGCACTTGGGAAACCTTGATAACAATGAGCATCATGTGAGTACTTGAGACGATCGGTTATTGTACTGCAGTTCAGTTTTATCTGAACCACCAGAGTTGTTGATTGTGATTTTGATTCCCAGTGGTCTTCAAAATCATACAATGGATACAGATCTGGCAGTCACAGTGTCGTATCTGCCAAAACAGAACTAACCAAATCAAGGTATGAGCAACACGTACACACACACACCCCTGTTGAGATCTTCACATTTGTTTTGCTGAAGTGATTTGAAATCTGCTTCAGCTTGCACAGTTTCTGTCTCTCTCTCAGTATTACAGCGAGTCAGAGTTCGAGAGCACAGATGGTGGTGGAGGAGGAGGAGGAAGAGGAGGAGGAGGATGAAGATGATTGGTCTGACCCTGAGGTTAAGTCACTGACCTCCAGTCTTCCAGACATGAGTCTCCTGGGTTCAGTGAACCCCAGCCCACTCCCGGTTCCCAATAGCCTGTTTCATCAGGACTGCCTGTAGCCATCTGAATTTAGAAGAGCAAAGGTTTAGGGCCTCCAACCAACACCCAAAACCAGTCCCACACTAGCAGAGTTTCTGGAGGGGGGGTGAGGTCCAAAGCTGGGAGGGATGAGAGGGACCCGATATGAAAGTCTAGTAGAAACTGCTGGCCAAACCCAAGTCTGTTTAATCACAGACGTTGCCTTTTCCAAGACCACAGGTGTGCTTTTTAAGGAGAGCATAGTAGACTAGTAGTCTTTTGGAGTGCACATTCAGAGTTTATATATGTAAGCTTTTGTTCTCTTGTAGGGAGCGAATCTAGAATCATGCCTGTGTGCATGAGCCAATCAGATACCTTTTCATGTTTGTTTACATCATAGGCCTGCTACGGTTCGGGGGCCTAGTACTGCTAACAGTCAGGTGAATTTTGGGAGAAAAGGTTTTAATAATAATAATTCCTTTTATCATTTGCATTTCACATAATGGAAAATAGCTGTTCTGGTTTGGGATTTTCATATTAAAAGTATTTGAATTAACTTTCGGTGGTCTTTTTTTGTGGTTTATGTTGTCTGTCAAAAACTTTATGCCATTCAATAAATAATACTACTGCAATAATTGATTGCAACACAAGTTCTGCAATTATTTATTTATTTTTGGAAACCAGCAGGTTTTCGTGCTTGATTTGTTTGTGGTGACAATCACGGGGAATGTCCCTTTAGATTTCCGATTCTTCATATAAGGCTGTCCACAAGCTGTAGGGCAGGGCCAGGCTGAAAGATGGTTAGTAAGGCGAAGGCCAGAAGCAAAAAGTCACGTAACTCATCATGACAGAAGGTAAAAATAGACACTTCTATAATGGCATGGCGAAACCCTAACTTTCCTGCTACCAGTAACTGAGTATGACACCTTTTAAGCAAAGAATGTTCAAAACAAGGCTGAATTTTTAAGATGTTTTTAATTTTAACGCCTATACAGGTTTTTGAAGTGTCTTCCTTCGATTTTAACAACATTCTGTGTAGCTGCACAATTAATTTCTATGCACTATAAATTAATATAGTTGTCATAAATATCTTAAATACCAGCGTCATGCTAATAAAGGTCAGGCTTGAATGAGCTTTCAAGATGGCTCAGATCTTAATGTGGATACCATATCATTTATTTTTGGGGACTGCTGTGCGAGTTAATTTCTGTTGGCACCGTATGCCATGTAGTGAGCCATGCCTACGTAAGCCGCAGTGAAGTGCGCCATAACCGTTATTTTCACAGCCAGAGTTACTGCACCAGTTCTTTACCAGGAATTCAAGCTCTACAGCCCACCCTCTTTGCTGTGTACACACAAACATGAACTACAGCATCTGCGTCTCCCCTCCCCCTCTAGCCAGGCTGGGCCCCTTCGGTGCCTGGGTCGTCTCCTGATTTAGACCCTGCTGCGCTGCTTTGGGGACCAGTTGGAGCACGGTTAGTACATGGTAGTGCAGGCAGTAAAGTCCTCTCCTTCACCGTTCCCCTTACCCAGCCGTGCCTCTGAGCCCTTGGCCCTGGATATGGACCACATCCCTGAGGTAAGACGACTGTCTACGCGTGTGTAGGGGACATGTTGCAGCAATAGATGCAGTATTTTGGCCCAAGGCTAGCTGCTTTCAGTAGGTAGCCGACTGGTTTCATACATGACTCATGAATGTCTTGATTACAACGTTCCAGATCAACTACAAAAAAAAAGGCTCTCTAACATTGTGCTCCAAGACATTTTCTAATTTAAGTTCAGCAGCATGTTGACAAAACTCCCGACTACAGATCGTGAAGGCCGTCAGGGGCGTCCAAGCATACTGACCCAATCTGTTTAAATATTTGTTTTTGGTAGAACTAAAGACAAACATGTAATGATATTTGTAAACATGTCCAATATATTTGTGGAGGTGATAGTTTTATCTGCAGAATATGCAGTAATTTTGCTCGGACCTTGGTGAAGGCTGATTAAATATATTAGTCACATGAGTAGTACATTATTGCCCCTCTGGCTGCAGTAAGGAATACTTTGGTGTTTTGTGATCGCTCTCTTTTGGTCTCTTGTGTGGACTCATTTTTCCACAGTAGTAGAGTCGCTGAGACCCTCTTTGTCTTCTTCTTAGGTCACTTATATGGACACTGAGGACTTCACGATGAAGATGACAGGTATGTATTGAGTTCTGCCTGTGCTTCTGATTTTCACAAGCATCTTTGGTGCACTCTACCCATTCCTAATTTGTTTTTTATTCCTATTTTCCTATAAGTATTATCGGTTTCTTAAAATAGTGGCTAAATGGTACTAACGAGTGTAGGTGCTGCTAAACTAAAGAATGATGATTGTGTCGTTTGTCATAGATTTATACTGTAGTTTGTGCAAGAGTCAGACTGACAAGTTTGCAGCAGGGGTTTTTCTTCCACTGCCCTTCCCTGCAGAACCTCCTCGAGATGCCAATGCGGACGCCTACACCAAATTCTTCATGAGCCACTGCTGCTATGATGCCATTCCAACCAGCTCCAAACTGGTCATTTTTGATACAACACTGCAGGTGAACTAATGTCTGGACCACAGTAGTTGAAAAGCAGCCAAATCACAATCTAGTATTCACAACATCTAGCATAAACATTCCAGCCATCTATATTTTCAAGAGTTTGAATGAAAAAATTGCATGACATCGTTATGAAGCTCAGGTTTTACACCTCAGTAAATATATTAAACTACATATTAGCTTTCATATTAGTGTATATATATATATATATATATATATATACACACACACACACACACACACACACACGTGGCATTGATATAAAGGTATTAGCTCTCAGTTTTGTGCACTTTTATCTTCGGTCACTGCAGGTGAAGAAGGCGTTCTTCGCATTAGTAGCGAATGGAGTCAGAGCCGCACCTTTATGGGACAACAAGCAGCAGTGTTTCGTAGGTACATGCCTGAAGTTCCTGAAGCATTTCCAGTTGTGATTTTAAAAAAGTCTTGAATTGTAAATTCCCTGGTTGAAATGGCTTCTGTCATTTTCCCATAAGCCAGACAGTTTCCCTAACCTTCCCTACCACTCGGATAATCCGTTTCTCAGTAACCCTTTTTTGCAAACATGTGATGTGTGTATATCACATTCATCAAGCTGACAAGATAAAAGTAATCCTGTGCCTTTGTTTAAAGCTACTAATTTTCAAACAAGACACAATGTATCGGCGAACAGGAAGGGAATGGTAATGTCTTGATCAAGCACAGCCCATGCTGCGGATGTGTCAGTACCTCTAACTTCTTGTGCACTAGGGAGCCCTCAAAGCCTCTTTGAAGCCATTTCATCTCTGGATCTTTGACCTTCTTCGGAAAGTATGGCTGGTTCCACAGTAGTTCTGTGATTCCAAGCATTATTGTATTCCTCGGAATTCAAGACTACTCATAACAACAGTTCATAAAGAGTCAATCTGAATCATATCAGTTACAGTCATGTATTTTGTCCATTTCCTGGTTATATTTAAGTACCTCAATTAGCTGATAAGCTTCCATATCCATATTCCATATGCCATGTGTCCATAGGCTTTGCTTGCCAATTTCCCAGTAGTATCATTATACGTAATTACACTTACACTTAAATACTTAAAAAGTATTTCTGTTTAGAAACACTCGTAAAATTCCCACCTATCACTTGATGTCTGAGCCTCTTGGGAATCCCAGTTCAGTACTTGTCAAACTGTTTATTTTCATTTTAGCAGGCTCATCCCTTCTGCCACTCTTCTCAAAGCTCTAGTTAGGTCCCTCTGAAGTGTAGTGGCTCATGGGACATGGCAGGACAGTGCTCTAATCCCTAGAACCTTTCCCAGGGATATTAATAGTCACTACATGAGACAACATCTCTGCACAATGATTTTGGGAATGAGAAGCTATCGTTATGCCAACAGAAGCCGAGTGAGCTTTGCATCTGTATGTGTGTCAGTCAAAGGTGGTGATATTCAAACGTGCTGTAACAAACCTGGCTTAGCCAGTGGGACGCATATGCAGCTTTCAAGAGGTTTAATGTAAATGTCTAACACAAAAACAACACAACTCATACAAAGACCAAAGATAACAATAAAACTAACACAAAAGAAGCAAGAACCACAAAAGTCATAGAGACAAACCGAATACTCACAAATTACACTATACAGCTTAACAACATTCAACTCACAAGTTACAATAACCCACAACCACAGAGACCAAACACAGGACTTAAAATACATCAACTAAACAAGGAACACAACAAGACACACCTGAAGGTGATAACGAGGGGCAGAGAACACGGCAGGGGTGTGAAAACAGAGACAACTAGGAAATGTCAAAATAAAAGACACTCAGACACACCGAGAACAAAACAAAAGACTAGACTGACAGGGGGGAGGCAGGACCACATGACACTTGCCCTTGTTCTACCCTGTTTAACTGGTGCATGTAATTATTATATCTATTGTACTTGTATCTTTACAGGGATGCTTACTATAACAGACTTTATTAACATTCTCCACCGATATTACAAGTCACCTATGGTAAGTACTTTTGGTTTAATGGTTCAAAAATTAGACTGTTTCTCAGTTAAGATTTGCTTAAAATAAATCTTTGTTTCAGTAATCACATTGCCAGGAAACAAGAATTGATTTTATTTGGTCTTGTTTTGCTCTGCTGTTTTAGGTTCAGATCTATGAGTTGGAAGAGCACAAGATTGAGACCTGGAGGGGTGATTGTGTATACTTCATATTTAAATTCAGTCTCCTATATCAAACTTTTATTTGAAGTTCATCTGTCTTTTCTGTTCCAGCGGTCTATCTTCAGTACTCCCTAACCTCTCTGATCAGCATCACTCCTGAATCCAGGTAAAGCTTTTTCTGCAACTGTCTTTTGTTTCTTTTTTCTTTCTTTCCAGTGTCCCAGAGTGACAGAGAGTTGTGTTTCCCAGCCTCTTCGATGCCATTTACTCCCTACTGAAGAATAAGATTCACAGGCTGCCCGTTATTGATCCAGAATCAGGGAATGTTCTGCACATACTGACCCACAAACGCATTCTGAAGTTTCTTCACATCTTTGTAAGAGCTTTTTAAAATATTCTACACTTATGCTTATACACTACACTTACATTTGCATAAAGTATCACAGGTCACAGGTATCATAATTTGTATTACATAAAGAATCATGCCTTTTGGTCATTTCTTAGGGTTCCCTGATCCCAAAGCCAAGATTCTTACAGAAGCGAATTGAGGAGGCTGAAATTGGAACCTTTGAGAGTGTAGCCACAGTCCAGGAAACCGCAACAGTTTACGATGCTTTATCAATATTTGTTGAACGCCGAGTATCAGCCTTGCCAGTTGTGAATAAACAAGGTATTTTCTGCTTAGAAGTCACAAGAAAATACAGCAGACAACTCTGTATTTTTCCCCAGTTTGAGGAAGAGTTTTGAAACGTGTCCATTTTGTCTTCAGGGAAGGTTGTCGCACTCTACTCCCGATTTGATGTCATTGTAAGGGTACCAATATTGTGCATCAGAGATGAAATATATATATATATATATATATATATATATATATATATATATATATATATATATATATATGCACACACACACACCAGCCTCTTTATTAGGTACACCTTGCCTTCAGAACTGTCTTAAACCTTTGTGGCATAGATGCAACAAGGTACTGGAAACATTCCTCAGAGTCTGATCCATATTGACATGATAGCATCACACAGTTGCTGCAGATTTGTCGGCTGCACATCCATGATGTGAATCTCCTGTTCGTGTTCAAGAAACCAGTCTGAGATGATTTGCGCGTTATGACATGGTGCGTTATCCTGCTTGAAGTAGCCATCAAAAGAGGAGTACACTATGGTCATAAAGGGATGGACATGGTCAGCAACAATACTCAGGTAGGCTGTGGCATTGACACAATGCTCAATTGGTACTAATGGGCCCAAAGTGTGCCAGGAAAATATCCCCACACCATTGCACCACCACCAGCCTGAACTGTTGATACAAGGCAGGATGGATCCATGCTTTCATGTTGTTGACGTCAAATTCTGACCCTACCATGTGAATGTCGCAGCTGAAATCGATACTCATCAGACCAGGCAACATTATTCCAATCTTCTATTGTCCAATTTTGGTGAGCCTATGGGAATTGTAACCTGTTTCCTATTCTTAGCTGACAGGAGTGGCACCCGGTGTGATAATCTATTACTGTAGCCCATCTGCCTCAAAGTTCGATGTGTTGTGCGTTCAGAGATGCTCTTCTGCATGCCTCAGTTGTAACGACTGTTACTGTTGCCATTCTGTCAGCTCGAACCAGTCTGGCCATTCTCCTCTGATCTCTGGCATCAACAAGGCGTTTGTGCCCACAGAACTGCTGCACACTGGATTTTTTTTTTTGGACCATTCTCTGTAAACCTTAAAGATGGTTGTGCGTGAAAATCCCAGTAGATCAGCAGTTTCACCAACAACCATGCTATGTTCAAAGTCACTTAAATCACCTTTCTTCCCCATTCTGATGCTGTTTGAACTGCAGCAGATCTTGGCCATGTCTACATGCCTAAATGCATTGAGCCATATGATTGGCTGATTTGACTTTTGCATTAATGAGCAGATGGAGAGGTGTACGTAATAAAGTGACCAGTGAGTGTCTGTATATATGTATATACACACACACACACACACACACACACATTAATTCTGTAGCCGAGACTTTCAGTAGAATATTTGTCTTATCTCACCAAAGGAATGATTTTGTTGGCTGCAGAACCTGGCTGCTCAGAAAAATTACAATAACTTGAACATGACAATGCGAGAAGCAGTGGAGGGCCGCTCGTGCTGCATTGAAGGTGTGCTAAAGTGTTACCCACACGAGACACTGGAGACCATAATTAATCGCATTGCTGAAGCAGAGGTAAGCCCAATTCTAACGATAGGAACTAAGAATGTTTTCTAATTTTTTTTAATAATCAAAGAAACCTACTGTGAGCCACACTGTGAGCATTGTCAAAGGGGGCTATCCACATAAAAATGTTTTGGTTAGGATTACACTAAAAATATTTAAGGCGTAACCTAATCTTTGAATTAGCGCTGGACAAATATTCATGTTTGCTTTAAGAACATGTTATGGGCATGCTATGACAATATCCATTTGCATCTGAATACACTTGCTTATATTGATATATGCTTAATTGAAAGCTAACCTTGGTTTTCTTTAGTAAAGACACCAGTGTTAATCCCATTATGAAATGTCAACTCCCTTCTAGGTTCATCGTCTGGTTCTGGTGGACAGAGAGGATATAGTCAGGGGAATCATCTCACTGTCTGACCTGCTGCAGGCCTTGGTCCTTACTCCTGCAGGTATTGATGCTCTTTTCTCTTAGTCCCTGTGGAAGAGTGATCTCCCTACCACCTTGCCACAGCCCCTCCCTGTCCCAGGTAGGCAGCTTGCCAATTTACTGTTATAGCTGCCCGTAGTTTTCAACATTGTGGCCAACCAGTTGAGACGCTGCATTAGCACTCTTCTGCTCTTCCCGCCTGCCTAGACACATCCTTCCTCTTTGGCTCAGGTCAGTGGGCAGCGTCTATCTTGGCAGTGCTAGGCTAATGTTGCACTACTCTGAAGAGCTCATCTCATTAGGACTTGAGGTCCTTCAAAATGATCAGACCAAGAATCTAAGCTGGGGTTCTTGATTGTCACCTGTCCTATCGGTTGTCTCTTTCTTAATAGTTATTTATGCCTAAATATACACATTATGTGTCAGAATTGCTGTTCTGGTAGGACTACCAATTTTAGTGTTAGGAATATTTTCACATTATCATATTTTCTGTGTCAGCACTTTATCCTGAGGTGCTTTAATAGTACAGCAGCTTTTAGACTACCAGACGTATGCTGACCCTTGAATGTCTTCCAATTGCAAATAAGAATGAAGAGATTCAAGAAAAATTCTCAAGAGGGCCAAAAAATGCCTAAAATGTATTGGGGATTAGAGTCAACAGAAGATTAATAAACTGTAATACTATACTAATATTACACTGTTACTGTTACACTAATCAGTATAATTTGTTTTCTTAATGAAATTCTATTTTCCAGACATTTCTTTCAAAGCAGACTGTGAACATTGATGAAACTATGCAATGGATCATGGATGAAGACTTAAATTGTATATATTATAAATAATACTGCATAGAAGCTTTATCTATTCATTTTTGTCCATATTTGTATTAATCAAAATCATTAGCTGAAAAAATGTAGTGTATTTGGTTTATTTTAGTATGTTGTGTTTCTTCAGAATCTTGTACAGTATATCAAACCACTAATTAGATCCAAACACTATTACACTCCGCATAACTGATATTCACAAGGGAAAAATAATTTACAAAATATAATCGGAGTGTTCATTTATACTTGGCTTTTATAAAGGTGTGCAAGTGACAAAAATTCAGTTTCACTATAACCTCTCTAGAGACAAAACAGTCAAGACCTAGCCTATTTGAAATTGTTTTGAATTACAATTGTATTG
Organism: Brachyhypopomus gauderio; assembly: GCF_052324685.1. Lineage (NCBI taxonomy): Eukaryota > Metazoa > Chordata > Actinopteri > Gymnotiformes > Hypopomidae > Brachyhypopomus > Brachyhypopomus gauderio. Next base: position 323,427 of record NW_027506943.1, read on the forward strand.
CTGGTGTAATTAATTCTGCATTATCACTTACTATATATTTGGTAAAAACAGAAAACCTATCCAAGCTATTTTAAATTATTCAGTAAACTAATTTAAATTATAAGTTAACCTTTCTAATTTCAGGTATTGTCAACCCAAGTAACAATGTTAAACGTGTTTTTTCTTTCAACATGGTAATCACCCTAACTGCCAACCAGTATTCACTGCTACACCATAGCTTCTCATTAGTTGATATACCCTAATTTGTACAGTTGTACATAATTTTATGCTCATATGTGACACATTGTTGACTACCACTCACTTGCACTGTAGTTTACTTTGTATAATCTGTATATGGCTTGTATATAGTCTATATTGCACAAGAGTAGCCAATGGCAGGAGCCAAATTCCTTGAGTGTATTAACATACTTGGCCAATAAATCTGATTCTAAATGTAAACTATAATTGCCGTTTTGATTGCTTTAAATTGCTATTGGCAGAAATAATTATGTCCATATGCAAAACTTTAGCATATTGCTAGTGCCATATATGTACAACATAAGTGAACATATATGCAATTGTAATCAGTTTTGGAAACTCACACGATAACATTTTAGTGTGCATGTTTAAAAACCTTAACAGTAATCAGCTATGAAAAAATCTGAACACTTTATTGAAACATAACATATATTTCATTTGCACAATATAAATCTGGTGTATTTAAGCTCAAAGGGAACAAATGCCTGCTGCAGTGGTATTCAAATTACAGACCCCAAGGTTCTAGATTTTGCAGTCTACCTATGCATCATGTCTAATGAAGTGGCTAATCAAAACACAAAAGAGTTTTACGTGTTACACTGTTTACACATTCCACAACTGAATTTGCATTTGAGGTATAGGTGTGAATCCCTCTGGTATATAAAATTATCTTTTTAAAATATGTCAAATATTCCAACTTTTATGCCAACAGAAAAAGCAAGAGAACTGCAACTTTAAATGGTACCAGACTAACCTGTAACGTGTTTTAGCCAATTATCGTCTAACCTGTTTAGCTTATATCCTCTTCTCCCTCCTCCTCCATCTCACCCTCCTCCTCTCCTTTAGCATCCTGGTACTGCTGGTACTCCGACACCAGGTCGTTCATGTTGCTCTCTGCCTCGGTGAACTCCATCTCGTCCATGCCCTCGCCCGTGTACCAGTGCAGGAAGGCCTTACGTCTGAACATGGCTGTGAACTGCTCAGAGATGCGCTTGAACAGCTCCTGGATGGCTGTGCTGTTTCCAATAAAAGTGGCCGCCATCTTCAGCCCTCGAGGAGGAATGTCGCAGACGGCCGTCTTGACGTTGTTAGGGATCCATTCTACGAAGTAGCTGCTGTTCTTGTTCTGCACGTTCAGCATCTGTTCATCCACTTCCTTCATGGACATGTGCCCGCGGAAGACGGCGGCCACCGTCAGGTAGCGTCCGTGCCGCGGGTCGCAGGCAGCCATCATGTTCTTTGCATCAAACATCTGCTGCGTAAGCTCAGGCACCGTGAGGGCACGATACTGCTGGCTGCCGCGGCTCGTGAGCGGGGCAAATCCCGGCATGAAAAAATGTAGCCTGGGGAAAGGAACCATGTTGACGGCCAGCTTCCGCAAATCTGCATTAAGTTGCCCCGGGAATCGTAAACAGGTCGTAACTCCGCTCATAGTAGCAGATACCAAGTGATTTAGATCACCATAAGTTGGGGTTGTGAGCTTCAGCGTACGGAAGCAAATGTCATACAGAGCCTCGTTGTCTATACAGTATGTCTCATCTGTGTTCTCAACAAGCTGGTGCATGGACAGGGTGGCATTGTAAGGCTCTACTACAGTGTCTGACACTTTGGGGGAAGGAACTACACTAAAGGTGTTCATAATTCTGTCAGGATACTCTTCACGGATTTTGCTCATCAGCAGAGTTCCCATACCTGATCCAGTGCCCCCACCCAAAGAATGAGTGAGCTGAAACCCTTGTAAACAGTCACAGCATTCTGATTCTTTCCTCACCACATCTAACACAGAGTCTACCAGCTCTGCTCCTTCAGTGTAGTGGCCTTTCGCCCAGTTGTTTCCCGCACCATTCTGTCCTATGTAGAAAAGTCAAATGTAAGTCATAATTTAACAGAACTCATTATTAGGAATTATTAATCATTCACTGTATTAACACTATTAAGGAGTGATGATAATAGTCATGGTAAAAGTTGATGATAATCTTTTTGTGAGGAGTGTGATCTGCACACATTCCTTGGTGTGCTAACAAACCATCATGCTTACAGAAATGTATTATTACACGCTACAGTAACTTATTTAAATATAACTAATTCATACCAAAGACAAAATTGTCTGGTCGAAAGATCTGGCCAAACGGCCCGGAGCGTACTGAATCCATTGTCCCTGGCTCCAGATCCAATAAAATGGCTCGAGGGACATATTTTCCTCCTGGTGTAAAGAAAAAAGGCAGCTAGCTAGACACTCTAACATAGGTAGTTAAGTTGACTGAACCATGTTGTATTCATTGATTTAAACAATTTGAAAGCTCTGAACACAAAACATTCTCACCCATTGCTTCATTGTAATACACATTTATTCTCTCGAGCTGAAGGTCACTGTCTCCGTAGTATGTTCCAGTTTGATCTATGCTATGCTCATCACTTATTACCTCCCAGAACTGCAACATCACACTGACCGTTAGTCAAAGGAGCTAAAGTAGCGCTAGCTAACTGATGGTAAAGTTAGCAAACAGTAAGCTATTCATACATTTAATGCTTTTAAAAGCATATTTTTGTTTTAAACACTTAGGTTATTCAAAATAGTGCCCTAACTGAAAAACATTTACTAATTTACTGCAAATGCAACTGCATTTAGGGCAGATTTTAAATCTAACTAGCTAACTCATTTTCCCCCGCATGCACAAGAATGCCTAACGTAGCTACCGTTATCTCAGCATCGTTATACGTAGCTTAGCGAAAGTGAAGTTTGTTCATTTTATCTAACCGAAATATAACGAGCTCTAACCTTTGAGCCGATCTGATTTCCACATTGACCTGCTTGCAGATGGACTATCTCCCTCATATTTACTTTGAAAAAGGACAAAATGCGTGAACTTAACAAGAATCTCTTAATTGACCTTGGCTTCCAAAGTTACAGCAACCGCGCTGGACAATAGTTAAACTTACCTAGCGACTTATTATTTAACCGTCAAAAAAATTCAAAATTACGTCTTCTGATTGGCTGTCCCAAATCACAGAGCGTATGAGAGATAGGCTGATTTAAGTAATGCGGTTCTTTATATATATATTGTGGTGGCGAACGAAAGTTGTATATCGCGATCGATCGCCAGTGGAGGGCGATATAGGTATGGATCAGACTGGTAAATAAACTAGAATTTTTTTTGGCGTGAGAAATCGGAAGTGTGGCGTGTGAAGACGGTCAAATGCAATGCGTGAGACTTGAGAACACAATGTGTGTATATATATATATATATATATATATATATATATATATATATATATATATATATATATATATATATATATATATATATATATATATATAGATAGATAGATAGATAGATAGATAGATAGATAGATAGATAGATAAAGAACGACCAATTATTTAATTTATTATTTAATTTATATATAGTATTATTAAAAGAAGGGCTGTATGTATATGTGTGGGTGGGTGTGTGTGTGTGTATGTGTGTGCGTGCGTGTGTGTGTGTATGGAGATTTCAGTTCCAATTCATTTGAATTCACATTCACTACAAAGTCTTGTGTTTCTATGTAGTTTGCACTTGTAGTCTAAAACAGACTATAAGATACAACGTTCAGCCCATCAGGTGCTCTGATCTTCTTGTTTACCAGGGGTATATTTGTTCACCTACCAGTTTCTTACATCCTGGTCACACTCAGCAAACAGTGCTCATAGCTTATGCAGCCTACAACATTTGAATCTGAACATAGTTATAGTGATTATTTGAATCAATGTCAACAGATGCAGTCATCAAGCAAATATGGAGTTATTTGTACTTATGGTTAAATATTAATTCTTAATTATTGTTAAATGGTCATGTGCAATGGTAACCTATTTAATTTTGCAATGTAATGTAACTTTAAAATGGGCCATTTTCTTTGTACATCAGTAATAATATGCCATAAGACTAGTGTCAACACCACAGTCACACACTTCAGTGCCATATGCTGCTTTTATGGTCTTAAAATAGACCTTTAATTTTAGGCACACCTTAGTGAAAAGACTTATAAAAGATCAGCCAAGAAGAATGTTAATATGCGTCATGTTTTTCCACCAAAACACGTATAATTCAAAGAAGCCAAATAGAAAAACAATGATATAAGGTTGTCGGTAAACGGATATAAGATTTTAAACATTGCTGCTATTGCCACAAATCATATTTCTGATGTTCATTCTTGATGGCTTAAACTGTACATATATATTTCTAAATAACATAAACTGGGTTTTTTCTAATGGTAACAGTATTACTGTATCCACTGCTAGATCATATCACACATATTAAGTTTACTTAAGTATACACGAACACTTGTACCACTAAATGCCGCCCCTGTTTATTCACTTGCCACAGAAAATCAAACAGACATTCAAGGGAGGGAGTATTCGTTCCTCTGCTTTGTTTGAGGTAGGTGTTAGTGAACAGCTGCAATGAAATCTTTTGCAGTGTCAGCACACAGGCATTTATTTTATTTTCCGTGACCTGATATTCTGTCAGAAATATTTTCTGTTGCGTGAATCATATTTTGCTGTGAAGAGAGACGATGGATAAAGGCAAGGATGACCCTGCACACGGGTGAGCACTGAACTGTTGGCATTCTATGCTATCTGTGTCTATTTATGTGTGAGAGAAAAAATATTAATATTTTAATATTAGATGTAACAATATTATCTCATATTTTTCCAGTAAAAATGTATTTGGGATGAAAGTGAAGAAGAAGAAGAAGAAAGCCACTAAGGCTCTGGTCTTTGCCAACAAAGGCACTAAGGGTATGACCACCAAAACAAACCAAAAACAGTGCAAAGATCTACAATGTTTCATTCGCAGTTGTACTGAAACATGAACCTTTTTAAAACCCCTTAGATGAATCTGAGATAGAAGCTCTTCCTGAAGATCCACCAGCTGTAAACCCTGAAATTCCTGAAACTGTCAGTGAACCCGACATATCTGGCTTCTTGGCATTCAGAAATCCTAGCAATACCAAGAGGTATTGAATTCTCAACTATTTCTCCATGTCAAAATGTTTTTGTGCACATAGCATTTGTTCGCAATGTTGCAAAGTGTTTTACACAAATAGCCACTTATTTGGTTGTTGAACTTTCTGTTGTATTAATAGATCCAGTCCTGCGGTCAAAATTTTGGAAAGTGATAGCAAGCCGCAGACTTTTCAGGTAGAAATATATTTACAGTTTACTTTGACTTAGAAAGGAGAATATATAAGTGTTATACTGTGTACATTCACTACCTAATGGGAAATCATTAAATACATTTTACATTTTGTGATCAATCTCCTAAGATATCCATCAATATCACAGAGGCTAGACAGCTGGTGGGGGAGAACATTGACCCCAGTGTGGTGATTGAAATTGGAGATGAAAAGAAACAAACGTCAGTAAAAGAAGGGACCAACGCACCCTTTTACAATGAGGTGACTTGGCCTTGTTTTACAATTGTTTGTATACAGATGTAAACCTAAGAAGAATTTTTCTGTGAACATTTCCATGTATTGCAAAAAACCAATACTGTTTGTTCCCCAACAGTATTTTGTGTTTGACTTCTTTGCCCATCGAGACCTCTTTTTTGACAAAGTCATTAAACTATCTGTAAGTATATAAGATCATCAGAAATTTTTTCCCTAAGTTGTCAAGATTAGATTTAGTAATGCTTTGAACATTTCCCCCCAAAAGGTGCTACATTCAAAAATCATGAAAAGCTATTGTGTGGGGACCTTCAAGATAGATGTTGGAACTGTCTACAGCCAGCCTGGTGAGCACTCCCTTATTAAAAAGAGATAGTTTTGTTTTATATAATGTCCTAATTAAGTTCTCATAACTACTATTTTCTTTTCCAGGTCATCAGTTCATCAACAAATGGGCAGCTCTTATTGATCCCACAGATATCGCCACGGGGGTCAAAGGTCACTTGAAGTGCGACATCAGTGTATCTGGAAAAGGAGATGTGTTGCCCCGTTCTCAGAAGTTTAGTGATGCTGAAGAGCAAATAGAAAAGTAATTGTGAATTATTTAATTTGCTTGTTTGTTTTAGAAAGAAAGAAATAGGAATGTACAGGGTAAGAAAGATTTATTAGAAACAAATATAATTATTATGTTATAATCTTTCAAATGTTTACTCAGCAAGTACTTGAAAGTGTTTACCCACTTTGACTCTCCAGTGACCACTCTGTTATTGATGCAGGAACCCACTTCTCCCCGAAGGGTTCCCTTCTATGCGGCCCTGGGCACGCTATTACGTGAAAGTGTACAGCGCTGAAGGTCTCCCCAGAATGAACTCTGGCCTCATGGCCAACGTGACCAAGGCATTTGTTAGTGACAATACAGCGCTTATAGATCCCTATGTCGTGGTATCATTCTTTGGCCAAGTGGTAAGTCAATTGACAGTTTAATAGACCTTAATAGAGTATTCTGGAGAATCTGAATTTGTGCAGAGGGCTCACATTACTTTTGTGTTTTTTTTACTTTCCATCTTGGTCAAATGACCAAACAGGCACGAACATCCACACAGAAGAGTACAGCAGACCCCGCATGGAATGAACAGGTGGTGTTTAAGGAGATGTTTCCACCATTGTGCCAGAGATTGAAGATCCAGGTGCTGGATGAGGGTAGCATGAACGATGTAGCCATTGGCACTCACTACATCGATTTACGCAGAATCTCCAATGACCAGGATGGAGAAAAGGGTATATATTAGTGTTAACCAGAGATTTTTTTTTTTAAGAAGACAAAAATAGTATTTTCATGCAATATATCTCCTGTCAAGTATTCTTTATGTTACATGTATTTGCTTGTTCATGTCATGCATAATTTTATTCAAAACAAATTCACAATCACCATAAATATGATTGTATCTAAGTCAATAAAATTGTTTGTTTTTTACCTAGGTTTCCTCCCCACGTTTGGCCCAGCCTGGATCAACCTTTATGGTTCTCCCCGTAGCTCCACAATGGATGATAATCAGGAGATGAATGAAGGATTAGGGGAAGGGGTGGCCTTCCGCGGGAGAATTTACATCGAGCTGGCTGTGGAAATCCTAAGTGGAGGGTCTGAGTCCAAGTCTCTTTTCTCCTTAAAGATGCCCTTTAAAGATTCCAAGGGAGGGAAATCACAGACCAAAGATCCCAAAGCTGGTACAGGCGGAGGAGAAAAGGAGGAGGAGAAAACCAAGGCCGCAGGGGCCATGGTGCTGCCTGTGGACCCCCCACAAATGGTGACAAACTCATGAAACCCCCTGTTTTTGTTACCCTCGTCTCGTTCTTGTATCCCGAATATCAGACGGCAGTCATTCATTTGCATTGCTTGTTCTTGGGTAATTTGTCTAGGTGAGTGATGAAGACTTGGACAGCTTCCTGCTCTTCGCTGCTCTATTTGAGGCAACCATGATCGACAGGAAGATTGGTGACAAACTTATCAGCTTTGAGTTCTCTATTGGTACATTATTTCACACCTGATTTCATTTGTTGCCACACTGCTACACAATAGTCTGAACCGTTTTAGCCTTGATTCGTGTGCTAAGATGTTTTTCTGCATGCTGAAATGTTACTTTGGGTATCCAGGGAACCATGGCAACTTGATAGATGGTGTACCACCAGCTCCCAAGAAGAAAGTGGGCATTGATCCTGTAAGCCAAGAAGGTAGCCCCACCGCCCCGCTGCTGGAAACCCAGCCAGCAATGCCTTGCAAGTCCACCACTCAAGCAGAGAAGCCCTTACTTGGAGATGGGATCAGGTAGATCTACTGTGCTACATGCTCTTGTTACAGAATCGAGTTTGCATTCGAATTATTTCAACACTGCTGTTTCCTTGTCTGTGCAGGAATTACTTTTATTTACCTATTTCAAATCAGAAGCCTTGCATTCATGTGTGGAGCAGCTGGGAGGACCGCACATATCGTCTTCACCATTCTAACATGCTGGATAAAATCGCTCTCATGTTTGTAAGTCAACACCCAGTTGCTTGGAGTTATATCATATGACCAAGTGATGAGTTGTATGATAACCATGTCCTGTCCGATCCAGGAAAAGGGCCTGGCCAAAGTGGCCGAGCTCGACAAGTCCATGGACGCAGTGGCAGAACGTGTTATGCGCGCTGTCTTGCAAGAGTTTTGCAAAGACATGAGGTGCGGTGGAGCTGCACGTGACCGCACGCCGTTCAGAACTGTAAAACGGTAGCCCTGATATTTGTCTAATTGATTCTATACTGTAAAAACACCTCTAGGGAGTTTGTTGTTTTTGCGGAACAGAGGATCAAAGGAAACCATCTCACCATGCTGGACAAGAAGAGACTGACCCTGTGCAGACAGGAGCTGGTGAGTGGCAAATGGTGCCATGGATGTCTGAGGTTCCACCTTCCTCCGTGTGATGTGCAGTCGTGCTCGGTGAGTGGGCGTGATGCAGCATCAGGCCGTCTATAAGTTATCCTGTCACCCTCTCTTCTTCAGGAGAGTATGATAGAGATGGCGGGGACCATCACTAAGCCCAAGAGAAGACCCCTGACAGTCAAAGAGATGTTGGAGGAGGCGCAACGGCTAAGCCAAAAAATGCGGTTTCTCGTTGAAGAGGTCATTTCACAGCTTTTCTTAGCTTTCTTCTGCACGTACATGGTTGCACAACAGATCTTTACCATCTCCAAAAACATTCTCCTCTGTCTCGCCTTGTCTTCAGCCCCAGCACACATTGCCTGATGTATTCGTTTGGATGCTGAGTAATAACAAGCGTGTGGCGTATGCCCGCATCCCTTCCCGGAACCTTCTCTACTCTCAGGACCCTGTGGAGAGAGGGAGCAGCTGTGGCAAGATCAGCACCCTGTTCCTTAAGGTACTGATCATACATAAAAACTCCATCGTTATATATATATATATATATATATATATAGCCTGATCGGCTCACACCTGGTTGTCTTGCAAGTGCACTGCAACATTATGGCTGCAAGTTAGCATTAAATAGTTTAATGCAAAGTGTAACTTCAGGTGATTTCTTGCTCAGCTTCCCGGGAAGCGCGGAGGTGGCTGGACGGTGCAAGCTAAAGTGGACGCCTACCTCTGGCTCGGCCACTCCAGAGAAACCCACCACATGCTGGAGAATCTCCCAGCAGGCTTTGAGCCTCAGCAGGGGTTGTCAGAAGAGAGTGGTGTCTCTCCACCAGAAAGCTTACTGTACAAAGGTGAGGGCCTGAGCAGGTCTACCAGTTAGAACAGTTTTCACTGAATTCAAATCGATCTGACGAAGGTTTGGTAATTGGAGCCCTCTGGTGGCCGTAAGATGCTAATGCGGCTCAGTAGTGATGGCGTCACTTTATTTCTCCAGACAAGCATGAGTTCCAGATGAGGGCTCATATGTACCAGGCACGAGGTCTCATTGCAGCAGACAGCACAGGCCTCTCAGACCCCTTTGCCAGGGTGACATTCCTCTCCAACACCCAGTCTACTGCGGTAAGCATATTTGCATTCTGAGAGTGACGTCCTACAGGCTCTTAGACACTACAGAATAACCCTGCTGTCAGGACATATATTGTAATGGATATTTAGTTTCTCAAAGAGTAATTCTATAATAAAACTGAAAACGGGCCATTCTATCCACATTTCTCTTCCCCTTTTTGTTTTAAAGTATGACTTGGGCTGAGCTACAGGCTGCAGAGATTCAAGATCATGAATGCAATGAATCCCTTTCTGTCTATTAGATCATCAACCAGACCCTTACCCCAACCTGGAACCAGATGTTGATGGTGAATAAAGTCCTTCTGTACGGAGTGCTCAGTGACCTGCAGAGCGAGCCCCCTTGTGTCATTATCGAGGTCTACGATGATGATGCTCTGGTAAGGAAGGTGGCATCAATTCACAGGGCCTGCTCATACATTTTCACATGGATTTTGAAATTCGCTGCATTAGCAATTTACAGTTCTATGGAGCAAGATGACATCACGAGAAGATCGTCATTCATGATGGTCCTTCTTAAATTCTAATATCATCTACTGCTTTTTCTTGAATTCTGGGCAGATCAAAGAGGACTGCAGTACGTCTCGACAGAACTGAATTGTTGCACATTAGTATCATGAGCCGTGTGACCCTTTGATCTTTTAACTTTACATTTAAATGGTTACTTCTTCGTAGTGAACCCCCTGAAATTCCCCCCTCCCCAGGGTAAGCCAGAGTACCTGGGCTCTACTATGGCCGTCCCAGTGGTCCGGCTGTCTAAGGAGCAGTACACGCCCCCACAGCTGCAGTACAGTCCGCTCTTCTGTGGTGGTCTCTCTGGTGGGGACATTCTTGGAGCTTTCGAGCTCATCCAGGTAACGGCCTGACTGAACTAACTGTAGCCACACTTTTAACTGTCATCTATCCAAAGGCATTTCTCCAAACTGAATACAAAAATGCCAAGGGCTAAAATGAATGCTCTCGAGGTATGAAAAGATCTGTACATTTATGTTGATGGTACTGATGTTCCTTTATCATTTGGCATTGTGCATATGTAGTATTATGTCACATTGTTATTGACTCCATGATGTACATTTGGTTTCAAAGACAGGAAAACAAGCTCTACCTGCTATAGAGAAACCAGAGGGCCTGATATACCCTGTGCCTTCATACATCCGACCTGTGCTTTGCAAGTACAGAATCGAGGTGAGTTTATTATCAACATCTAGAGTTACCGTTCACAGCATTCACAGATTTGTGTTTCGTCAGTGTTCAGGGACGCTGGGTGTAGACGCAGCAGATGTGGTGTGTACTGCATAACGGCGTGTGGCGTGTGTTTGTGCGTTAGGTTCTGTTCTGGGGTTTGAGAGAGCTGAAAAGGGTTCAGCTGCTCACTGTGGATCGACCTCAGGTCTTCATAGAGTGTGCAGGGAAAGGGGTCAACTCCTCAGTCATCCAAAGCTACAAGACCAACCCAAACTTCAGCGTGCTTGTGGACTCCTTTGATGTGGTAATGCTAGCTGGTGCAGGAGTGATGTTCTCGTAATCTGCTGCACCCTGCACGTGCTGCGTGGCTTTGCCCTGTGCTGATGGGTTCCTGACGTGTTTTGTGTTGCTTCTCCCCAGAATTTGCGATGATCTCTGTGTCTCTCCAGCTTCTTCTGCTCCTGTGTGCAGGAACTGCCTGAGAATGAGTACCTCCACCCACCTCTCAGCATCACCGTGGTAGACTGGAGAGCTTTTGGAAGGAGCACGTTGGTGGGAACCCATGTCATCAACAACCTAAGCCTGTTCAAGTACACCCCTTCATTACTGCCCCCTCCCAGACCACAGACCCCGGAGCAACTCCAAATAGAGCGTAACAAGACTTCATAACTTATCAACACTTTCAAACCTGAACTTCTCATGATGATGGTTGCAGTGCATCTATGAATTTCCTTCGTGTCATTTGTTTTGAATGTGTGATGATTTCTAGCCTCACCCCAACCAGAGGAGTTCTCACAGACACAAGCACAGACCAGTGAGGACATTTACATCGATATAGAAAAGGAGGAGCTATGCCCACCTGAACCGGTGACTAAGCCAGTACCGCAGGACAAGGTATTGAGTTAAAGAGAAAACACACACACACACACCCACACACACACGTTCTTAGTTTTGACCCTTCCACAGGACAAAGAGTCTAAGAAGAGCATGAGAAGGTCTACTAAAAGGAAGAAACGCACAGCCGCTGATGAGTCTGCTGACAACGTGATAGACTGGTGGTCTAAGTACTATGCTTCAGTAGAGAAGATACAAGCGGTCAGATGAAACCCTTCTAACCAATACATTCATACATTCAAAACATTGGTCCTTTCTGTTCTGCATGTTAATGTGTGACATTTTCATTTGTAGGCCAAACAAAGAGAAACCAATCCTTTCGATAACCTGTACGAAGCTGGTAAGACACAATTTGAGTTCATCAGTTCTTCACTCAAATGATCAATCTCTAAAGAACGTGTAAGTGATGATAATGTGAATTTCACACATTTTGGCCATGGATAAACAGGTGTTGTAATGTATTGCAGCATCTCCACTACAGCACTTGATTTCAGATGGAATAAGCACTATGGGTAAGACAAGCAGGACAGACCTGCCTCTGCATGCTTCTAGTTTGTGTGGTGGGCAAAACGACTTAATGTAGTCAGGCACTAAGATTTCAGCTTGTACTGTACAGCTCAATGTCATTCACTAAAATGTGAAGAAAGGATAGAGCACAGAACATCCTACTGAACATCATAACTCTGTGCTCGCTAACTTCGTTCAGTGGATCATATTTAAACTTAATTTGAAAGGTTAACCATAACTTGTGGTGCTGCTTTCTTACCTTTAAGCTTCGGGAATGAAAGACAAGAAAAAGCTGATTAGCGTCAAGAAGCTGACTGATCAGCCCAAGGTCGCGACCTTAACGGTAAACTTTTGTACTTCTATTATCATTAATCTTTGGGTCTGTGGTTTTAGCACTTGCCTGATGTAAAATGACATACGCCATTACATCTATCCTCTGAAGATATATGACAAAGAGCTGGAAGCAGAGTTTGGACCTTTTGATGACTGGGTTAAAACCTTTGAACTGTACCGTGGCAAGGCCAACGAGGAAGAGGCCTCTAACGTTGAGAGGTTCATTGGGAAATTCAAGGTGAGCCAATGTTGCGTGATAGCACTGACATGTGCATAGACCAAGACTGAATACATTTTCTGTTCAAACATAAATGTTTCTTCTCCAGGGCGGATTCTGTTTGTATAAGGTTCCAGACAGTGATGATAATGGATGCGCAGAACCAGTAGAGTATAAGATAAACCAAGGAGTTCCACCCAACACTGCTGTGGATGTCATTATTCGAGTATATGTTGTTTCAGTAAGTTCCCACCAAACTTGTTCAGGAACATAAACACTTCTATCAACAGAAATAGTTAGCTAGTCTACTAAAATAATGGGTGTAGGTGTAAAAAAGGTGTAAAATAATAGTGATTAGGTAATAAATGGATACTAGATGGTATCTAACAGTTTACTCATTATGTGTAAAATCGTTAAATGTCTGCATTGTGCTAACTTACCTGGCTGAATTGAATTAACCTCTGATTAACCTGATTAACTCTGATTAGTGTCTGCTAATCTGTAATCACAGATTAGCAGACACAGTAAACTGTGGTTTATATAAAACAAATTAATAGTAATTTTTTTGTCTTTCTTTACTTAAGTACATTTCAAAGTCAAATCTTTTACTATTTACTCCACTACATTACACGAAATCTGTCATTCAGGCTTTGTGTGTTCATTAAAAAAGTTACGTCAAAACAAACACGGGAAACACACGCACCAGTCAGGGTTTGGTTCAACAGCAGTGCAACAGCATTAAATTTAGGGACAACATATTACTACATAAAACTGTAAAAGAAACTGTAACTCCACAAAACCCATGGCCTTATCTCAGTGAGATTCTTTGAAGTAGTCAAAAAATAAATAAATAAAAGATGGTCAGAGGGCTGCATGTGGCCCGTGGACCGTACAATGCCCATGTCTGGTATACATTGTTCGCTAGCTAGCTAGTTATTTGTTTTACCATAGTTCATAGTATTTGGAGCTTCCAGCTACCTAAATACATTGACATTGTGAAATAATAATTCAAATATTGAATACATTAGAAAACAAATTCTGTTTTGACAGGTTTTGCATGTAGAGCATGGTGCTAAATATTAGAGCTTTTACTTTTACTTTCAGTACTTAAATACATTTAAATGCCAAAACTTTTGTACTTTAACTCAAGTAGAAGACTAAAGGGAGGACTTCTGCTTGTACTGGAGTAATGTTTTACCTTGGGTATCTGTACTTTAACTCAAGTACGTGGTTTGTGTACTTCATCCACCACTGCTTCAAACATCCTGTTAGGCATTCAACCTCCACCCAGCCGATCCTGATGGGAAGGCAGATCCTTACATTGTGCTAAAACTTGGGAAAACAGAAATCAAGGACAGAGACAACTACATCCCAAAACAATTGAATCCAGTATTTGGCAGGTAGAAATCCTACTAACTAATCAATGTATTAAGGATGTTGTACAAATGAACATGTGACTTTTCTCCAGTGTTATACATTCTCTCTCTCAATCAGGTCCTTTGAAATTCAGGCTTCCTTTCCCAAGGAATCATTACTGAGCGTTCTGATCTATGACTTTGATCTTGTTGGTGGTGATGATCTGATTGGCGAAACACGAATAGACCTGGAGAACCGGTTTTACAGCAGACACCGTGCCACCTGTGGTATATCCACTGAATACGCTGCGTGAGTACCAGATTTCATCATTTTCAAACTTTCCTAAAAGATGTCTAATAATGACTTTTCTTTCTTTTCCATTCCCCACAATGTCTTTATATGGTGTCATTCACCTGAGATGCTTATTTGTTCTAGTGAGGGCTACAACGCCTGGAGAGACTCCATTAAACCAACCGACCTGCTACTCAAGCTTTGCAAGGAAAACAGACTTGCTACACCTCAATTCACTCCTGGAAAAATCACCATTGGTGAAAAAGTCTACACTGGCAAAACTGTCTTTATAGATGAAGGTAACTATAATCCCAGATTTGGGTTCCTGGGGACGTCAAAGTTCTTCTTGTAGCGACGGCTGAGTGCTGTGTGGCCACTGTGCTTTCGTTCATTTCAGATCAGACAGTGGAGTCCTATGAGCATTTGGCTCTGAAGGTTCTGCACAGATGGGAAGAAATGCCAGGTGTGGGCTGCAAGCTGGTACCTGAACACATTGAGACCCGCGCTCTCTACATAAAGGAGAAACCTGGCATTGACCAGGTGATTCTTATCTGCATTAACCAAATTCATGGGTCTCCTTTGAATTTTCATATGACAGTGTGCCTAATCTCTATCTTACTACTAAATGCCATGTATTCAAGTCCATCATTATCTGTTTAGAGATCAAAGCACCACTGCATACAGGTTATCATAAATGGTCCTCGGTGGGTGAATAAATCTTCTGTTCTGCTACCACCCTGAGCCATGATATATACATGTATCTACACACCTTACATACTCCTTTGAACAGATAAGCGTATATATCAGAGAGATATATGATGACTAGGTTCAACAGATTATCTACCCTCCCTTTATCTAGGAGTCAGGCGTGATGACAAGGTGGCCAACCAGTCCCATTTATTATTTCATCAACAACAAGGGACAGAGGGTCGAGTAAACTTTAAATCATTGTGGTCTTAGAAATTATTTTAAGATGCATTATAGCTTTAGCTCTCCTGGAGATGGTTGAGGTATTTATGGTCTCAGTCATTTTGTAGCATAAGCTAAGCTAAGCTGAGCTATTATCAGGGTTTGATTAGTCTGATGATTGAATTGGATTAGGCAGGAATTATTAGATTTTCTTTTATTGTAATGTGGATCATCTGGTGATGCCTGAACCAGGTAAATAGTTTAAAGCTGAAGATGTGTGTGTGTTCACACTAGGGTCAGCTGATGATGTGGGTAGATATGTTTCCTATGGACATGCCTCGCCCCGGGCCTCCTGTGGATATCTCCCCTCGCAAGCCCAAAGGGTAATGTTGCTCATTTACTAGCAAATAAGCCACATCTTTAACAATATCTATGAGCTCGGGACTCACCAGTGTACTTTATTTTTGATTTATCAAGATATGAACTTAGGATCATAATCTGGAACACGGAAGATGTCATTTTGGAAGACACCAATTTCATAACGGGGCAACAGTCAAGTGACATCTACGTTAAAGGGTGAATAACGCTTGTGCACCTGTCCGTACACTGTCACACCCCTGAGAATCGACATGTGCAGAGATGTGGTCTGCAGCTCACTCTTCTCTCTATATGTGCCCAGGTGGCTAAAGGGTCTGGAAGATGATGGTCAGGAAACGGACGTCCATTACAATTCTCTGACCGGCGAAGGCAACTTCAACTGGCGCTTCGTCTTTCCGTTCTTCTACCTTCCAGCTGAGAAGGTGGTGGTGATCAGCAAGCGGGATAGCATCTTCTCCCTGGACAAGACCGAGCAGAAGCTGCCTGCTGTCTTAGTGCTGCAGGTGTGGGACTTCGAGAGGCTGTCTTCAGACGACTTCCTGGGTACGATTTATAGTACACTACACCACATAACGAGGGGAGTTAGTTTCTTGCCATCAGAACAAGTTTACCAGTTTTATTTTAACAAAAGTTGTTTTGAGTTTTGTAAACGACAAGATGCTGTGTTTCGATTCCTCCAGGCTCAATAGAGCTGGACCTGCACGGGTTCCCCCGTGGTGCCAAAACAGCGAAAGAATGTAAGATGGAGATGATGAAAGACAACACTGAGCCCATCTCCATCTTCCAGCAGAAACGCTCCAAAGGCTGGTGGCCCTTTGTGAAATCCGAGGAACTCACAGTACGTGAATGCTTGTCAGAGTCATTAATGCTGTTGTTACAAAACTGAGACTTTAATGTTTAATGTTATTACCACTGTAGGGGAAAGTGGAGGCCGAGTTCCATCTGGTGACAGCTGAGGAAGCGGAGAAGAACCCAGTAGGTCGCGCACGCAAGGAGCCAGAGCCTCTAGAAAAACCCAAGTAAGGTCAACACTACACCTACGTCCACACATGACATACGTTTATGGAAACAAAATCATTAGCCTGAGAAGGTGATTCTATTACCGTTACTGCTAAAATTCTTCTTCATATTGTAGTTACATTTTTACACCTTACAGAGCTTGGAGGTTTTTTTTCCTTATACTTCTAATCTTTTTTTTATTCTAGTCGACCAGATACCACCTTTTCCTGGTTTGTGAACCCCTTTAAGTGTTTCTTCCATCTGATCTGGAACAACTATAAGAAGTACATTATTTGTGCCTTGGTGTTGCTGATCTTGGCTTTGTTCCTGGCCTTACTCTTCTACACCCTGCCTGGAGCCATCAGCAACAGGATCGTCAGTGGCTGATTCATCACTTTAGCTAAAGAACAGTTTGGTTGCCAACATAAAAATGTTATTTTATAGTTAAGTCATTAATTTACTCACTAATCGAGTGGATCTAATTTATTAAAACACTAATGAATCTGCTTAAATCACCTTGTTCATGTCATCAAGCTCGAGATGTTAGCCTATGCTAAACATAGGAAACTAATGCCAAGCTGTTATATATCATTATATAAAAATATAATTACATTTATACATTTTAACTGTGTATTACCATATCACTGAATGCATGCATTAACATTTCCATTGGATACATTAACTGGAAAATAGGGTGTTTTATTAATAATTTATTGACATAATTAATGAAGCTTTTTTTAAAAGAAGTATAACAACTTACATTTGTTTTTGGTTTTTTTAAAAGACATTGATAGTGTTTTCAATAAAAACTGAATTGAACCTAGAAATCATCTCATCACTACTTTGACTCTCTGTCTAAATGTAAGCATTCAGATGTCCATCACTCATCTGCTACTGACACAAAAAAGCCAGTGTTGTATGAAGACAAAACCACTCAAATACAAAAAAAAAAAGTGATTTGTTTTTCAGTTATTCACTTTAACTGTTCTCCAGTTCAAATCCCTGTCATTTTCGGCTTGGTCCTCTGGCTGTCCTAGGACACTGAGCAGGCTGCAGCACCTCCGGTAAGTGTCTGTGTATGGTGTGTCCCTTTAGCTGTGCTAGCTAGCACCGAGCACCCGAGTACACCTGGAGGACAGTAATAACCTCCCCTTTAACTCCTGCGACCGCGTGCATGTAGTTCTAACGGTGCTGACACGGCCGCTCTGTGAACAGCACTGATTCCAGGTGCTTTAACCTTTCCAGCAGGAACAGGACTCAACAGCTTCCCTCACAGCAACGTGTGTTGTATGCAGGGTTTTTCAACGACATCCCCCCTCAGGAGCAAGTGTTAGCTTACTAGTACATAAGACTCGTTACCACTCTTCTTTTTGAAAAAATCTTATTTTCACACACTTCAAGGTACATATGTCATAAATAATGTTTTCACTGTCACAAACTCATGTACACATCATGCCCCATCATGGCTGGGAGCCAGTGGTGGGATTTCTCCGCTATGGGAACGTACTGGGACCAGGCTGCATTTGTCCCTCCGCCATGCCGAGTCTCTGTGCCACCAGGAGAGGCCCGGGCCCCATCTGCAGGGCCAAGGAGGACGGCCCCGCGTCACCCGGTCCGAAGCCCCCCGGCTGGACGGCCGCCCCGCCCCCACGCCTCCGAGCGTTGCGCTGGGCGCAGAGCACCTGCGCCGGTTGGCCGCTCAGCTGGGCCGCCTGGGACATGAGGCAGGCCTGGAGCTTGCGCTTGGCCCTCCAGCGTGCCACCCGCAGGCGGGTCTTCTCCCTGCGCTCCTTCACCAGGTCGGCCAGCAGGGCCTGGGGCAGCGTCTGCTCCAGCGCGCGCCTCCGCGTCTCGCTGCGTCGACGCACCTCCGTCCTCTTGCGCTTGTACTCCTCATACAGGTTCAGGTCCTTGGCCCACACACATCCCTGTCTCTGGCCACCAGCCATGGCCAGCTGGGACTCGCCATCTGAAAATGAGAGAGAGAGAGGAACCCTGGTTAATTAGCTCCTGTGCACAGTGTGTACTACCTTTCATCTAGAAAAACACTTGCCTCGTCAGAAACATGCAGTACTACTGTGGGTCCTTCTGTGCACCATCACTAACGGTTTGTGCTCATAAAGTAGACTTGCAGTTAACACTGGACAAATGATCTGTTTATGTAAATGACTATGTAAATAATCACTTTCTATGTAAAATGTATATATATAAAATCAGACACAGTAAACATCTGTCCTGATATAATAAATTTAATTGAAGAAAAAAATATATATTTTGCACACAACAATATATGGTATATTCCGGACATGTGACATTTTAATTCAAACAAAAATGAGGACACCTACAACAACTGAATGCATTATTTACTTGCTAAAACACAAAAAAACATTAAGTTGCTTAAAGTCGACCGACTGAGTGCACAAAATGAGGTCTTAAAATGTTAATCCACTCCCAGATAGCAGCGGTGAAATCTAAGTACTGACAGGTGATGCTAGAGAAACTTGAACAGCGTCTTAAGAATGGCTAAACATTCATGATCTGGTCCCTTCTCCTCTGACGCTGTTTGGCTGCCAGCCAAATCTGCCGGAGTCTTAACCTCTTTTCCATGGGGAGAAAGATACTGGACTTTACCCCATCTTGTGCCTTTCTCTCCCGATACCTGAAGAGGAATAAAACAACACGGGTTAAATTTTTATCTACTTTTTAATATTGTATTGGCTTTCAAAGATGAACAATTACAAAACAAGTTTGCTCGCCTCTGTAGGGGTTAAACATTTCAGGGCTATGAGTTAACAGTAAAAAAAATTAAAATGGCACAGTTAAGAATCTTCCACTCAGAGCAGACGAAATGGTTAACCTTCGCCTCCTCTCCTCCAACATGGCTGCTCGTCTCACAGGATCCGAGTTGATTCTCTCTCTGTATCGCCTGGTTTTCTCTGCGTTGGTCATTGGATTATCTAAAAAATAAGTGTCATCTTATTTATTTAGAACAATTACAACAATTATAACTATTTTACTACAACTGAATTATAAAAAGAGTCACAGTATCCTAGGAGAAAATGATTCAAAATACTCAGTCACTGATGCACCACTACCTGAACTTCTGCAAATTCTCATTATTGTTCATATTCATATTTAAATGCAAAACAGTGTGTTATTCAGTTTATTTCAGAATGTCTTAATTCTACCATGGCACTGGGAAAATGGGATTTACTGCAGAGAAACACTCACCTCTGTTTCTACTTCTGGTCCTGAACTCCTTAAAGTTCCTGGTTGCATGGAGACCTCAAACCAGCAAGAGTCTTCATGTCAGTGCCCGTTTATAAACGAAGGTTTCACATCGCATCATACGATATTGTTTATGAAGCAGAGAGGCGATCGCCTGGATAATAAGTGGCCTTACTGCATAGTTTAGGGACTGGATTATAAATGTTTATGTATTTCAAAATATAAACAACTCAAACCATTAGCTAAATTTACTTTGAGTTATTTTAAAAAGTTCACCTAACTTGAAAAATGCATTTATTTGGTCCTTTTTAGGCTTCAAAATATTTTTCAATATTATGTGTAATGTGAGATTTGGAGAAATATTTCACTTGGATTTTGATAGTACCATTCAGATTTAGTAGAAACTAAGTTCTAGCTCCTAAAAATATCTCGTTTGCTTTTAATATTGCCTGTGTAAAACATCAGACTGCTTTTCTTTCTCACCCCAAAATAAATTTTTGTATTAATTTTGTATTTTTGTAATTTTAAAATGCTAACATTCTGATTTTAAAAACCAAGTCTCTTGGCAATGTTTTTGTATCCACTTCATGTAATAACATTTTAATTGGTGAATGGCTTTTAGAGATTTGAAACTTGAATTGCTTCAGATCCCTGGATTGCAACACTGCCCTTTTGAAAAACTGTGACTTTGTTAAACTTCTCTGGGATTATCCATTTCTCTTCAGAACAATATCACTTTAGGACACCTTACTTCTCAAGGTACAAGTCGTGCAGAGATTTTCACAAAATTGGTGCCACTCCCCTAGTTTGTTTCACCTAATAAATGCCCTTGGTTGGCTGACATGTCCATTAACAACAGCAAGAGAGGACCAGAGGCACAAATGATAATCAAATGTTTACATATGAGTAAACTGGTCCACAGTGATCTCACAGACTCCTGTAATAAGTGAAATAAAAATATGAAAGGGGGAGAGAATGCTGAGGTCCGACTCACATGCGATTGGGTCCATACTCATGTAGGCTGGCTCCGTGATTGAAGGGCATGAAATCTGGTGACACTGTTGGGCCACAGGCAGGTCCAGGGAGATGCTGGGCCCTCCTTCTGCCGCATGCTGAGAGAGCTCCAGCCTGGGACAGTCCGCCGTGGATGAATTGATGGCTTCTGCTGGCTCCTCCTTCACCTGGACAATTTCCACTTCAGCTTCCTCCTGTTTGACCTTGAAAGGAGACCCTTCGCAGTCTGCTGCTGGCATGCTGAATGCCTCCCTCGGATTGGATGCAGGGAGGAGGCTGGGGTCTAGTGTATCAGTGTGCTCCACCTCTGAGGAAGACGGAGGAGTCTGACCCCACAAAGGATCGTTGCTCTCTGCTACCAAGCCTCTGCTTCCAATCATGGTGGTATTTGCAGTTTCTGGTACAAATCACGCATGCAAACACACACACACAAACAAACACAAATGTTTAATTCACCATGCCTAATCATGTACAAACCACACGCACACACACATATATATATTTCATACCTTTCACTGATCCCAAATGCATTTTTGATCCTTGAATCTCTTCGTTGCAAATCTCAGGATTTGTGTAGCCCTCGCTTGGGATGGGTTCTTGGATTACATTATGGGACTTGGGCAAGTTTAGCTGTTTCTCCCATATTGGTTCTTCAATAAGACCTGGATCTGGGTTACGTGGTTTCGGCCCAGTGTTCTGAACTTCACAGGTTGACAGGTGATTTGTGGGGCCCCTCCTGGGCTGCAGCCCTGGAGCAGCTGCGGCGTCTCTCGCGTGGTTCGCACCCACATTGTGCGCCGTGTCAAACTGAGTCAGCATATGTCTGTGATTGGTGAAGGTCTGTCTGTCGTTTTTAGCTTTCGCGGTCATGGCGTTAACATATTTCCTCATGGACTTCATTTGACACCGCGACATCTCCAACATGTTCCTGATGTTCTCGTTCTCTCTATCTTTGGCGGTCATTTCTCTCCTGAATTCCTCGAACTTGACACTGACCACCCGGATCATCTCCCCTAACACGGTCTCCACTGCCGCGTTCACCGCCTTCTCGATCACTACCCCCATCTGGCCTCTCATCAGAGAGATGGTCAAATTTACATCCATTGTAAATATATGAAATTATATGTAAAACGGCAGTCGCGAGAAGTAAAAGTAAAAAGCAGCGCCAGCGGGACGGTGACCACAGGATGGTTGTAGCGGTCTCGCTGCAGCTTCACCTCAGCGCTGTCGCCCGTCTAGCTAACGTTAGCTAGCTCGCTCATTTGCTTGTTAGCAACCTTCTTTAACGTATTGTTAAAATGTACTTTCTTTGCTTTCAGTGTTACATTTATCACAGACATAAACACAACGTACGTTTCGAAGGAATTAAACTGCAACTGTCAGACTAAGGCCGAATATCTGTCTGAAAAAGTAGCTACCAAGTCCTTGTTGTCTAGGTGCCACAGGCAAAGAAAACAAAACAATAAAAAGACCGGACGTAATCAACTTCCGCTTTCTCTTGCTCTTGCTCAAGAGCGAAGTGGGTTCAACACAGGAAAGCACTGCAGTGCCATCTACTGGACATAACTAGCAGCACAGGAACGGAGCATCACTAACATGAGCGCAACACGTTTTATTCACCGCGTCAGTTTTGATACTTTGACACGTGATATTCCAAAACAGCGTCGTGTGAATTTATTTGCACCTTTATGTTCTTATCTCTTATTTCTTTAGATTTATTGCTACCCAATTATGTGATACGAACAATTATACCATCTCAGTCCATGATGGAAAATTAACTTAATGCATAAATTAGGTTAAAATTAAATAAATAAATAAATAAATAAATAGAAATTAAATTAAATAAATACATTTAAATAGGTTAAAATGAACTATTATTAACTGTCCACAAGTGTGGACACCATGCATGGAAGGGTTAATGAAGATTAGACATTTTGAGATATGTCTTCAGATCTAAGATCTGTCATTTCCTGTCCTAACTAAAAAGTATCTTTAGTACTATAGCTAACTTCTGTAGCTATTTAACAATACCAGAAATAATAGTCAGTGGTTACTAGATGGATTATTTGCTGTATACTGTAACTAAATATTGAAATAGAAATTATTCCCAATAAATTGCAGGGGTTGTACAAGAAATACACCGTCAATAAATACATAATTTTCACAGTATTGGTAAGTATTTTCACTTAGCAACATCGACAGTGTAATATTTTACATGATCAAAATAAAACAGCTCAGTGTTTTGTTATAAATATTCTGCCATATACATAGCATACATTTAATGCTCAGGTATTTAGGAGTATTAACAATCAGAATACGTAACCTGTATAGTGAACATAAAGAACAGACTTTCGGTTCTTTGATGGTGTGACAGTACATCTGTCTCTCTGAATCTTGTAAGTGTTGTATAATTCCACGTATAAACTCAGTTTCAGGTACATTACAATTATTTATATAAAACAATACTCTGAATGACCACAAGGTGGCTCGGGTCCAATGACAATGTGTCAAAGCAACCATCAGCCTTGTTTATTTTATTTATTTAGTGCCTAAATATATAATCAATCAATCAATCAATCAAATTTTATTTATATCGCGCTTTTTACAACAGTTGTTGTCACAAAGCAGCTTTACAAGTGCCGAGTCCTAGCCCCCAGTGAGCAAGCCAAGGGCGACAGTGGCAAGGAAAAACTCCCTAGTTTTTTTGCATGAGGAAGAAACCTTGAGAGGAACTAAGACTCAGGGGGGGGAACCCATCCTCCTCTGGCCGACACCGGTCACCATGACTTATAACTTGCTTAATTGTGTGAATAAGAAAGAATTGCTTTTAGTATCCTGGTGAAAGCAAGGTATTTCTGCTGAGATGGGCTTTGAATGCAAAAAACAGGCATTATTAAAGAGGAAGGATGTGGTTTATGGTTGAATGATGTTTGTATTTTCAGCAGAATATATTCAGGTCTTGTATTGTTAAAAAAAACTCAAAACCTGTCTGATGGTTTACAGGAATGCTGACATATGACATTTGGAAAATCCTAAATTAAACAAAACTGTTCTCTACATTTAGTTTTGAAAACTAGTACAATGTGTGTTGTACTAAAAAAAATGATTCTTGAGTGCAGTAACTATTACTTATTGAAAAAAAAAGTACTTAAGATTAAAACCTTTTGAGCTTCAATTAATCAAAAGAATAAGTGCAGCAAAATGACATTACTGACAGTACATTACTGACATTACTGATTACTGTTAGTAATGTCAGTTTAAGATTTTTAGCAAAAATCGCTTAAAAAGTTGAGTGGATTATACTTTAAAAAGCTTGCAAAAATGTTGCACTATATTGTTAAGTAAAGTCAACACATCATTTTTACAGTGTAGGTTTATAAAGATAGCTTTTATAAAGATTTTATTCCAGCACACATTTTGTTAAACAATCAACAAATAAACAGATGGCTACATCCCGATAAAATATGTCAACCTGAGTTACTGAATAACTGTCCATCATCACTATTCAACCTTCCCTGTATTTTACTCATCGTTCTTTCATTGTTATTAGTTTGTTCTCATGAGCACTATTCACTTCATGGAAGCAGTACTTAACAGTACTTAACAGTATATCACAGTTTTTCTCTCTCTTCATTGCAGCCATTTGATAAAATAAAAAAGGTTAATTTTATTTCTCATTAATGTACACCCAACACTCCATCTTGACAGAACTTTTTTTTTGCAAATGTAGCCCCAAAAATGGCTCAGTCTGAGGCCCAGAGCACTCTGGAAGAGGTTTTCATCCAGGGTATCACTGGGCAGGGGATGAGCAGTGCCTGGATTTCTCCTCACATACTGCTTAGAATGAATGCTCAAAGTTCAATCTTCATCTCATCAGATAATCTTATTTATCATAGTCTGGGAGTCCTTCATGTATTTTTGGCAAATTCCATGTGGGCTTCATTATGTCTGCCATAAAGCCCCGACTGGAAGCTGATAGTGGAACTTTGTGGAACTTCTTTCCATCTCCCTACTGCATGTCTGAAGCTCAGCCACAGTGATCTTTGGCTTCTTCTTTACCTCTCTCTCTTCTTTAAGGCTCTTCTCCACGATGGCTCAGTTTGGCTGGACGTCGAGGTCTAGGAAGAGTTCTGGTTGTCCCAAACGTCTTCCATTTAAGGATTATGGAGGCCAGTGCTCTTAGAAACCTTCAGTGCTGCAGGAATTCTTTGGTAACCTTGTCCAGATCTGTGCCTTCCCACAATTCTGTCTCTGAGTTCCCTGGGCAGTTCTGTTGACCTCACGATTCTCATTTGCTCTGATGTGCACTGTGAGCTATGAGGTCTTATATAGACAGGTGTGTGAGGTGTTATATAGACAGGTGTGTGAGCTGTGAGGTCTTATATAGACAGGTGTGTGAGGTCTTATATAGACAGGTGTGTGAGCTGTGAGGTCTTATATAGACAGGTGTGTGCCTTTCCTAATCAAGTCCAATCAGTTTAATTAAACACAGCTGAACTCCAATGAAGAAGTATAACCAGCTGAAGGAGAATCAGGGTCAAAGGGTCTGGATGCTTATGGCCATGTGATACTCTACCTCTGTTTTTTTCAGTTAAGATGGGGTGCTGAGTGTACATTAATAAGAAAAAAAAATTACTTTTTTTTTATTTTAGCAAATGGCTGCAATGAAACAAAGTGAAAAACCTAAAGGGGTCTGAATACTGTATGGAAAAAAAAATTATGTATATATATATATATATATATATATATACACACACACACACACACATACACACACACACACACACATATATGCGCATACATTATATGTTATATATACATTTATATATAATAGCAGTGTAGCAGAGCAAAAACTTAAGCAGAGTAGGAAGGATAGAGAAGGCACAGTGATATATTACCTTATAATACTTTTACAGAGGTCTCTTTTTGTGCAAACATAGTAGCCAATATGTAAAACTGATGCTCACTTGTGCAAATGAGTTACATGGTTAAGCCAATGGGAACGTGATGACGTGAGTTGTAGTTCACGTCACGTATGGGGCCTGACCGATGGTGCACCTCACGCATGTCCATGTACTCGCCGTTCTTGTCTGGAACACGGCCTCTCACGTTTTTCTGAAAATGACTAGTAGGTTAGGCTCAGGTCAACTGTATTAGAATTCAGTCCAGTAGTGAACACAACAACAGTCTCCAACGCACTTGCACACCACGCAGCTGCTCATGATTGATAGGACAGTGTAATATCTGCAGTTGTGTTTTCTCACCTGCATTGGAACATACGTCGGTGTGTCAGACACATTTTCAGACACTTTGATCTGGAGGGAAAGACAAAAAAGGAAAGTAAAGGTTTTGAAATGACATCAGCGCTTTGCATTATTAACCTCTTAATGGACTAGTTTAATTTTGTCAGTTAAGAACAACATTTGGATGACAACATTGAGCACTCATAGGAGTTACTCAGTCAGAGCAACTGACAAGATGACTGAGTTACCCTTAGTCTGATAAAGTATAAGTTACCCATAGTCTGATATAGTATGAATTACCCGTAGTCTGATATAGAGAATCGTGAGAGTCAGACTATAGAGACACAGCAGAATCGCAAGTCCAGCCAGAGCCCAGGTGATGTGGTCAGGAAGGCAAAGGTGCAGCGAGAGGCTGGCATCGCTATGGTGCGTGCCCTGATCAGGAGCTCTCCACCGCAAATCTGTTTCCGTCAAAAAAAAAAACCATGCAGTAATCATTTTAACAACCGAAAGATTCAAGTTTCTGTAAATTTGTTTACTCAGCTACACAAATATAAGTTTCATTATAAAAAGGAGATTCAGATGCATCTGCACAATTCATTTTATATTATTCAAAATTGCTTTGATTTCATTGATGTCATGAGATGTCATGAGTCAGCTCACTTACTTGGTTCTATGGTACATTCTTCACTTTCTCTAATAATGACTGGAACTGGACTGCTTCTGTAAACCTCACATTTATACATGGAGTTATTTTGTATGGACGTTGTATTTTTCAGCGTGAAACTGAACTGACTCCCATGTTGAATCATATCACACGTTTCGCCCATGTCCTTGTCACAAATTATTGTCTTCTGGGTCAGCCGGGCTCTGATTGTCCAATCAGGCTTCCCATTATGTTGACATGCAATAGTGGGCCAGAGATTATAATCCACGTTGTATTTCTTCATTAACACTGAGAGTTCACTGCATACTGCATACAAGAAGCACACCACAAACAATGATTTAGATGAAACGTAGCAGTAACATTCTTAGGTAAACCTCACTTGTATTTTGTACTCTCTGGAATGTTAAAGTACTGTTATAGGCCTACACAATGCATATTTAGCCAGGTTCCAGTTCTGGCCCAAGAATAGCTCATTTGTAGCCGATACAAGCACTACATAAGGACTGCTGCTCCGTAATGTCGTGCTACGTATAGCAAGCTCCCTAGATCGATGCTTTGCCCTTCCAAAACTGGACTATATTAGCAACAACCGCTGGATAATAGAGTTGTATAAGTGTCAGTCACTGCTAGATGGAACATTCTAATCAAGATGCAATTGGATAATGAAATTAAATACAGACATGGATATATTGTAGTGTTGTTGATTATCAAAATTATGCTATATACAGTTCACAGTGTTAAGATGATGCTATATACAGTTCACAGTGTTATTAAGATGATTCTATATACAGTCTTTTCATATACACATACCATAATTTTACTCAATCTGTTTACTCAGTCTATTTATTCAGTAGAGTAAAGGAATGGTCACACCATAATAATTCATAGCCACAAAATACAAGACATTTACATTTAGGGCATTTAGCAGACGTGCATATCCAGATCGACTTACACAGTGCTTTGCCTCTGTTAACAGAAAGCATCCTAGATAGTAGCATAGGTCAGAATTCAAGATACCCTCCTACAACTAAACTACAGGAATCAATTACTTATTTGAAAAAAACATAAGCTCAAACTTAAAGAACATGAATCAAAACTGACACCTAGGAGCACAAATAACCATAGATATAAACATACGATTTAAGAACAAGGGCAAGTTCAGGAGCGACCAAGCCAACTGTGGTGTTGGTAGTCATTTAAATACTCAACAAACAGGTGAGTCTTCAGTCTATGTTTGAAGATGGCAAGAGACGTTAAAACATACTTCAAATGCCAGGTAACTGGGTAGGTACAAAATATGAATATAAAGTAGACACATTTATAACCACACTTGCAATAATTAATCTGGGTTACACTTGCAAACCTGTCCTTCTCTGAGTTTACTTCACACCTGAACCATCATTATATACAATTAAATGTTTATTCTGCCTGTTTATAAGTTTAACACACATAAAAATAGATACAAAAAGTATTAAAATCAAATAATAAAAGGAATATGTCCTTTGCTTTGTCATCACTTACCATCTTGAAGTTTCAGTGAAAAGCTTAAAACAAGGATAAAGAGCTTGTAAGACATGTCACTGTTACTGATAATTTCCTGTGTATGCGTTTGTCAGTGTGCTTGTGTGTGTGTGTGTGTGTGTGTCTGGTTTGCTACGCTGCAAATCTCCCATGTATTATGACTGAAGAAAAAAACAACACAACAGGAAACTGGTATGCTGATGTCAGCGATAGACACACTGTTCTTGGATGTAGTACACATCTTAGTGCATATTAAATATAACAAAATGTATTTTACTGTGGTCAACGAGCAACACTGATCTTTTTTTTCAGTGAATTTATCTTAATAGTTATTTAAATATATTTGCATATTTTCTGGAGATTGGTAAAGACGTGTGGGAGGCTTTTTTGAAATAGGTGATGTGTGGAGGGAAATTACACAAATTACTGACACTTCTGAAACTTACACCTACTCATACATATCCTCATGAACAATGATGTAGTTTCACACTATTTATCTTTATAGTTAAAGTGTAGTGCAAAACCAGTGGGATTTTGAAGTCATTTGTTGCCAGAGTAAAAAAAAACAAACAAAATAAAATTACCTTTATTAGGTGATTCCTAAATGAATCAGTATATTATTTAATTAACATGAAAAATTGCCAGATGATTAAAAAGGTAAATATATGTTACAACAGTGCAGCTCTATTTGCATTTCCAGAGTGGTTGACCAAACACAATACACTGAAATTCTCATGAAAACAACTCCTGCTTGCTAGTAGGGTTGCCACCTAGGTCTGACAAAAAACAAGGACACTGTCAAGTTGTTGAGCGGGGGGTGGGGGGCGTGCGAACGTAAGTTGTTGAGCGGTGGGGGGCTTGGGGGGGGCGAACGTAAGATGTTGAGCGGGGGGGGGGGGGCTAGGTGTGGAGAACGTAAAATGTTACCGAAGGGGTTTAAAATGGACACAGCGAGAAAAAAAAATCAGATTTAAAGTGTGCAGAAACAGTCTGAATCGTGGTTTGAACTAACCTAGTTTTTTTGCCGGGGCCGAATATTAAAAAGAAGAAAAACCGGGACAGGTGGCAACACTACTTGCTAGCGTGTAGCAATGTAGGTAGTAGTGATGAAGGTAGCTTGAAATCATGAGTGGTCTGAGGCCTTTCACGTAGAAGCATACAAAAATAAAATATTGATGTTTAACTGAATGTTACACAGCTAGGTTCAAATTTAGGCATGAAATCTGCTACATGCTAGATAGCTAACGCTAGTAGTGATGTAGATAATAGTGATGAAGATAAGGAAGCTTGAATACCTGGAGGCTTTTATTCCTCTGATGAGGGAGACTATGAAAATCGATGACTAAATGAATGTTATTTTACATTTCTCAAAGTGGACTTACACACGTTCATATTTACGCACGACATGGGCTACTAGCGATCTGCCTAGCTGGCTAGCTAGAAGCTCCTTGTCCGTGTAATTGATTAATGATATGACTAAAATATGTCATGACTTTTGTTTTTGACTGTTGCCTAGAATGGTTTTCCATTAGTAAATGTTTACTTTGTAGGTTTTCTCTGTTTGAAAGTATAGTATATAATAATATAGTAGAGATGAATGCTCTGTGCAGATGAGTCTTTCTTCTTCTTTTGTAATAGTTGCTGTGTTTTTTTTTCACTTGCACACATGAATCTTTATGCCCATTAGTACTCCATGAAGTTTGATACTCCTTTATTTATATATTTCACTACTTTTGTGAAGCAAACACTTTATTTGCTAAATAGACACTTTAAATGCTAAATTTATTTCAGTAAAGATATGTTTTCATATGAGATATGAAAAGAATTTGATAATCAGACCTCATATTTTCAGCTTTAGGACCATATTTTTTATGCATATAAAACATATGGGTATAACATATGGGTATAAATCTATAGGTAAGTATGTATTGGAGACAAATGTAAGAAAATATGCTTTATGAATTATTCATTTACCATTGAAAATCCGATCTACATTTGACTACACAGAGTCAGTGACTGGCTACATCAGCAAGTGCATTGACGAAGTTACTGTGTCCAAAACCATTACAACACGCCCCAATCAGAAGCCGTGGATGACTCCAGAGGTGCGCAGGCTGCTGAGAACCAGGGACAAGGCCTTCAAGTCAGGGGACACAGCGGGCCTCAGAACAGCTAGAGTCAAGCTCTCGCGGGGTATCCACGCCCACTTCCAGGATACTGTTGACACTCGACGCATGTGGCAGGGCATCCAGGCCATCACTAACTACAGGCCACCTCCACCTGCCTGTAGCAGTGATGCCTCCCTTCCAGATGCACTGAACACCTTCTATGCAAGGTTTGAAGCACAAAACCACACAATGACAAGGAAGACCACACCTCCTCCAAACGACCAGGTACTGTGCCTATTCTCAGCTGATGTGAGGAAAACTCAGAGTCAACCCACGGAAAGCCCCTGGACCAGACAGCATACCTGGCAGAGTGCTCAGAGGATGTGCAGAACAGCTCACAGATGTTCTCACAGACATTTTCAAAATCTCTCTGAGCACTGCGGTCGTGCCTACGTGCTTCAAGACATCCACCATCGTTCCTGTGCCGAAGAAGTCCCGAGTGTCCTGCCTCAATGACTACCGTCCCATTGCACCTACTCCCATTATCATGAAGTGCCTTGAGAGGCTGGTCATGAGTCACATCAAAAACCAGCTCCCTCCTTCACTGGACCCACTGCAGTTTGTGTATCGTCCAAACCAGGGGTCGGCAACCCAAAATGTTGAAAGAGCCATATTGGACCAAAAAAACAAAAAACAAATATGTCTGGAGCCGCAAAAAATTAAAAGCCTTATATAAGCCTTATAATGAAGGCAACACATGCTGTATGTATCTATATTAGCCTACCATCAAAATGACTAAGTTAGCTACAAATACGTAATGAGCATTCATGATTAAATGTTTATTCTCCCTGCAGTGTGTTCTGTAGAGAACGACGCACCACGTGACTGCTCTGTTGCAGGATGCCGCCTCAAGTTTAACTTCATTACAATATTAATGAATTATGTTTCATTGATTTGATGAAATTAAAGAAATTTAATAAATCAGGGTTGCCAACTTTTAAAGATCACTTGGAGTGAGATTTGAACCTGGAGGGGGTGGCGAACGTAAATTGTTACCGGGCGGGGTGTATAATGGACATAAATTAAGTATTATATCGCGATCGGTCGATATCCAGTGGTGGGCGCCAGAGCGAACTAGTAACTCATTGAATCATATATGTGGATCAGAGGTAAATAAACTAGATTTTTTTCGGCGTGAGAAATCGGATGTGTGGCGTGTGAGCGTGTGAAGACAGTCAAATGCGTGTGTCTCACGCTCAATACGTGAGAGTTGGCAACCCTTATAAATAAATTTGATTTTTGATGTCATTTTTATTTTTACGATTCGACAATTCGATAATACTCCAAATGCATGTCTTCATGTTCCAATAATTGTCAGGAAGAGCATTCATGTGTCATAGACAAGTTTCTCGGGTGTTGGGAGGCTTTCAATTTCGCTCCATTTGTGGCTTTGGCCAAGTTGAGCTTTCTGGCGAGTGACGTCTTCAAGCTCGCCGCCGGTTTGTTTCCAACAGCCACCTGCCTCATCCTGCCCTGCTAATAGAAACGTGTGTCGCAGGCTACGACGCAAATCTTCGTTGACATAAATGTTGAAATTTAGTTTCATTTATTCTACACATTCTTACAGCATTGGAAAACGTTAGGAATGTTGGTGTCATGTTTGTATCCTACAAAAACTATATTAAAACAAAAAATATATTTCTCTCCATCCTCTTTTTACATTTTCAAACATTTTTGAAAAAGCTCCAGGGAGCCGCTAGGGCAGCGCCAAAGAGCCGCATGCGGCTCTAGAGCCGCAGGTTGCCGACCCCTGGTCCAAACCGATCAACAGACGATGCCATCTCAACCACACTCCACCTGTCTCTCACCCACCTGGACAACAAAGGCCGTTATGTTCGAATGCTGTTCATCGACCTCAGTTCAGCATTCAACACCATCATCCCTCAGCATCTGATCGGAAAACTGAGACTGCTGGGTCTGAACTCCTCCCTCTGCAACTGGGTTCTGGACTTCCTGACTGAGAGACCACAATCAGTCAGGACTGGAAACAGCACCTCCAGCTCCACCACACTGAGCACCGGTGCCCCCCAGGGTGTGCTCAGCCCAATGCTTTTTACTCTGCTAACCCATGACTGTATTGCAAAGTACAGCTCAAACCACATCATCAAGTTCGCTGATGACACAACCATAGTTGGCCTCATCAGCAGGAACGATGAGTCAGCATACAGGGAGGTGCAGTGGCTAACAGACTGGTGCAAGACCAACAACCTATCCCTAAATGTGGATAAAACCAAAGAGATGGTTGTTGACTTCAGAAGCGCACCAGGTAACCACCACCTGCTGAACATCAACGGCTCTGCTGTGGAGATTGTGAAGAACACCTGTCCACATCACAGAGAACATCACCTGGTCCCTCAACACCAGCTCCATAACAAAGAAAGCCCAGCAGCATCTCTATTTCCTGCGGAGACTGAGGAAAGGACACCTTCCACCTCCCATCCTCTCCATGTTCTACAGAGGGACTGTAGAGAGCATCCTGAGCGACTGCATTACCATCTCGTTCGGGAGCTGCAACATCTCGGAGGGCAAGACCCTACAGCGGATAGTGAGGACAGCCGAGAAGATCATTGGAGTCTCTCTCCTCTCCATCAGTGACATCTACACCACACGCTGCATCCGCAAAGCCACCAGCATTGTGGAAGAGCCATCCCACTCATCACACGGTCTCTTCACTCTTGATGCAGTCTGGCAAAAGATACAGGAGCATCCGAGCCTCCACCTCCAGACTCTGCAACAGCTTCATCCACCAGGCAGTCAGGCTCCTCAACTCTCAGAGACGAAACTGACACACACCAACACTGATCTGACCTCACACACGCACAAAAAAAACTGCACTGAACCCCCACCTTCCGCCCCCCCACACACACACACATACAGCATACAATGACTGAAATATCTCCATCCCCACCAGACATATCTGCTGCTCTCCCACAGGATCTACTAACTCTACCTCAGAACTGCTGTATTCATGTATGTTCCCTATATCACAGTATGCCACTTATCTCTGACACCACTCACACTACATTGCACTGTACCAGCAGTCATGTCTGTCAATTGTCTCTGGTCTGTTGTATTTATTGTAGTGTTTTGTTGTGAAATTGTCCCATGCTGCACATTTTGCACATTGTATTGTTATCCTGCCGCACTTTATGTGGTCTGTTGTATTGTTGATTTGTGTTGCACCACGGTTCAGGAGGAACGAAATTTTGTTACACTGTGTATCTGTTCTCAGATGTAATGACAATAAAAAGCCTCTTGACTTGACTCTTGACTTGAAAAATCAAATATGACCTGACTTTGCTGCCAGTGCTTATGAATGGTATTGTACAGTAGGCTCTGTCCTAACTAGCACCCCCAAAGCTCTGTGCATTGTAACCATAGCCTCTCCTGCCTGATCACTTCATTCATATTCTATTTATCCCAATGAATGTAATGCTCCACTAATTTGCTCATATTTTTATGTGGATGTCTCAAACATTACGTTTAGTTACCTTCACGTTTCCTCGTACATGTCCCAGTTGTGGTCAGGATGTTGGAGATGACGGAATTAAAGTGTCCACCTCACATCCTGTTCAAGATGAGTAGCTTGCAATTATCAGAGACACACAGTACGTCCTG
The DNA here is from genome assembly GCF_052324685.1 of Brachyhypopomus gauderio. Classification (NCBI taxonomy): domain Eukaryota; kingdom Metazoa; phylum Chordata; class Actinopteri; order Gymnotiformes; family Hypopomidae; genus Brachyhypopomus; species Brachyhypopomus gauderio. Next base: position 357,649 of record NW_027506943.1, read on the forward strand.
TTTTTAGAAGAGTGTGAGAAATAGAAGACTCAAAGTTGTATTTTCTTCCTCTATAGATTTGCTGCCTGATTATCTTAAAGATATTGCTCAAATGCTGACAACCTCAGAGTCTGGTTTACCAAGGTGTTGTGCAGATTGTGAATGCTGTATGAATTCAGCATATAGATGCATAGAAATGTACTGAACACTCTAATTTCCTTTCACTTCTTGTCGGGGGTATATACACACTGAGTGAGTTATTTGTCAGGTACATTTAGTCTATTACATGCTGCTATGCATTTTACAATCAGCTGTACGGAACCCAGTACCCAGTACCTTTCCTAGTACCTCTATTTTCCTCTGATGTTAATTCACATACTATACCAGAGTCCTGAGCCCTGCATATACTTTAACAATTATGATTGGCCTCTTTCATGAAAAACCTTGTTTTGAATGAAGGGCAGATGTTAAGTGGACTCTTTCTGCAGTGATGTAGGAATTACATCTAGTTGTTAACATAGTCCTTCCTTTTTCACAGGCTCAAAGGTAATTGTACAAACAATTAGAAATACAAGGATAATTTCTAATTCTTGAATGAGCTCTTGTGACTGACTTGGCCACTTAAGAACATTTTAATTCTTTAAATCTGCTTTTGCGTTTGCATCATATGTGTTTCACAGTATCACTCTGAATCTGAGCAGAATGTTTAGCTCTATACATTTGAGAATTCATCTTGTTATTTCTATCACACCATCATAAAAACAAGTGAACCATTTTCACATGTCCATGCCATAACACACACCTCCGCCATGTTGGACTGATGATGTTGTATGATTAAGATCAGGTGTAAGATCTTTCCTGCTCTTCTCCTCTCATCACTCTGGTACAAATTAATCCTGATTTCTTCTACCCTCACAAAAATCTTGATCCAGAATTGGGAAGGCTTTTTTAGATTTCAAGTTTTATTGTGCATTTCTGTTCTTGTTACCAGAAAGTTTTCATCTTGAATCAACTTCTAAATTTACAATATTGGGAGTTGGGAGTATTTCTTCTTTATATGAATGTACCAATTTATATGAATTGTTGGCTTTGTCGCACCTGAAGTTTCTTCTGTCTCTTTCAGTTTCTTCATTTCTCATGAAAAATAACCAGACAACAGGTTTAGCTGTTAGTAGTCAATTATCCAATTTCTTGAAAATGAAGGGACTGATGCTGCAGTTGGTGCAAATGCTGAAATTCTTAACTCTTATTCTTAAATCTTTTTTAAGAATCTTTTTTTATTTTTTGGTGTGTTTGAATAAGAGGGACCAGTAGGCTGCAGTTCGGCACCATAGTACAGTCCCAGAGTCCCTGCCAGCTTGGCTCAACAATGTGCAGTGTGAATGGCTTATATTGGGTGCAAACAAGCAAGTGATATGTGCAAACAAACGAATACGCTGGTGATTGAGAGAGGGGGAGTGGCTGTGTGTGACTGGGAGGAGGCATGCCCCCTAGTGGTCAGGACCGGCGCAGCATCGCAAAAATACTATGGATATAATCAGTTGGATTAAACAAAAAGTTAAAAGGTAATCATGAGTAAAACATTATTTCAATCTTCAACAGATAGATTAGACAGGCTATATTTTCTCAAAGAGCCTGAATAAAACATGTTTCTTTATCCTAAAATACAGCACAAAAATGGAATTTATCTGTATGTTATGTTAAAAGCCAAAGAATTGACACCAGCTCTAATTACCCAAACAATATTTATGTGCCTGAGAAATCACCATTTTCTAAAATGTATTCTTAACTTTAATTCTGCTAGAGTTACCATAGCTGGTACTATGATGATTGTGACTGCTGGTGGGTTCTTTTCGGGTCGAGCTGCCTAAAGGTGATCAATATAACAACACCTCAGATATGACTGAACATGATGTCATAACAATACAAAACTGAAAATGGGTGTCACAGGAAGCCGGTGCTGAAGGAGCATGACAGTCTTAGTGAGTTATGAAATGTGTAAGTGTTTGTAGTACGCTACACTGCCTTGTAATCTGAAATTAATCTGATTTAGCTGATATTTCATATTACTATAACTGTAACTTAAATAGAATTTCACTTTGACCTTTTATAAATTGGAGTCCACACCTAATTCTGAATACATTCTTTAGTCAAATAATCAATTTAATACTTAAAAAAAACAAGATACTTTTGCAGATTCCAAGCATAAAATGAATTTAGCTACATTTCATGACAAAGTTCTCACACACTTTACAAACACATTCCATGAGTTACTGCTATATTTAATCTGTGGGTTCGTCCTGATACTGAGATGGGGATACACCAGTCAAACATGGCAGACTTGTTCTGACATGATGTGTCACTGAGCACTATTCAGATCATTCATGTTGGAGTCAGTGTTGTCCTTAATCAAATACCCACAAACAGTGATGACAGGACTTACAACTCTGAGTCACTGTTTTTCGAATCTCAGTTTGAGAAGTCTTGATGGAAAGAATTGACTAATCTTACAGATTAGTTCATCCAAAAAAAACAACAACAAAAAACACATAATTACATTCACAGAGGTTACTTGAGTCAAAGGACAATTCCTGCCAAGATTCAACATTTCATACACTTCCATAGGAAACAGCATGCCATGTAATATTTCTTTTCCACTGAAAATTAGAAATACATTTCAAAAGAAAGCACATTAGCATCATTCTAATGTTGAAGGACACACTTCATAGCAACACTCCATTTAAACACAACAGTAAGTAGGGAGATGTAGTTCAGCGCATGGATTATTTAGTTTAAATCTCTGTGTAATGTGTATATTTTTTTACTGAAAATATATGGTACTGTTTATATAACGTGATTATATTATATAACGTGATTATTTAATATTATATTAAATTATTTTAAGCTTTATGGATGTTGTTTTAATTATTGTGTTATCTTTTATATGACAATACCCTAATCAGCAAAGCCCAGCAGGATCTGAAGCTTCAGCATAAACATGTATTTTGAAAACAAAACTATAGATAAAACAGTGATGTGTCTTAGATTAAGTTTTTTTGTAAGTTTAAAAATCAGTAAATCTGAGGTAATGCAGAAAAAGTTGAATATCACTGATTTCACCAGAAGTTTCTGTAATCGCTTTTCTGTGAAACTATTTGTGCCATTCGGTTGGGTTTCTGCTGTATGAGGACCATCTTCATTACCTAGGTACAAAAATTCAGAGTCTGGTCAATGTGAACTGATCATAATCAATACATAATAAACTCATCATAAACAATAAATACATATTAGATGACATTGTCCTGAGCAGTCCACAACAGATGTACCAAAATGTGGATGTGGAACTGTCGTCAGTAGCAACAAATTCGGGAATACATGTGACAGCAGCATGTTGAATGGTGTCATACTGGGACAGAAGTGTAGAAAACGACGTCGGTGGTATGTTGTTACCTGTAGAGTGAGTGTGATGGTAGTGGTGATGAGGATAGCACAGAGTAGAATAATGTGTAATGAAGGCGATTGAGTGGGCGTGGTCTCGGGGGTTTCCTGGATCCTAGCTTGAGAGTGCTCAGTATGGCAGTCTGGAGTCTCTAAAGAGAAAAGACGTAATGGTATCTATGACGGCAAATGCACAAGAATTCAGGCGAGGCGCTGAATGTTCTGGCGTTGTTAGACCTTTTCAAATGGAAAACTTCAAAACAATTCAGAGACCAAAAATATGATCAAAGAATCCACAGAGCTGCTGACGTCAAAGCCAAGCTTCACGTTTCTAGTGGTCTGAGTCTGCCGCGGGGTCGGGGACGCCCCGTTTCCACTGTCAGCTTCAAAGACCGGATTGCGCAGTCGCGGCGTCATAATGTCCACTTTGGCTCCCTCTAGAGGCATGACACGGTACTTGTTTATATGACCACCAGTGGTCACTCAGTGGTCCTATCAGTAGTCACTCTAAAATGGTCACTAAGCAAGGAGATGCGTGTTACTTCACTATCTAGAGAATGCTAGAAGACCTGCACTTCAACAACTACCAAGGCTTCACTTTCAAAGAATAACATTAGTTCACTTTCTATTGCTGAGGATGTTATACCTGTTTCTACTCATGTTAAAAATCTCTGTGTGATTTTGGACAGTACACTCTCTTTTTCCACTCACATAAATAATATCTCCTGGATTGCTTTTTTCCACTTGAGAACAAGAAACTACTTTATCACAGCACTCTACAGAAGTATTAGTCAATACATTAGTTACATCACGTATTGACTACTGCAATGCAATACTGGCAGGTATTCCAAACAAACTCATTCAAAGACTTCAGCTTATCCAGAACTCAGCAGCCATTGCACCAAGTCCACCGAGCGCATCACACCCCTGCTGATCCAGTTACACTGGCATCCAGTATCGCAATGGATCAGTTTTTAAATTTTGTTACTGACTTTTAAGGCACTTCACAACCTGAGCCCTGACTATATTACAGATCTCCTTCAGTTTTACACTCCTTCTCCTCCTCAGCTCCTTCCTGGCAGAACCAACTGTTAATCTTATCATGATGGGTGCCAGGGCCTTTTCTTATGCTGCTCCTAAACTGTGGAACACACTCCCCACACACATACGAACACACACACACACACACACACACACACACACACACACACACACACACACACACACACACACACACACACACACATACAAACACTGCACTGTTGTAAGGTGACCTTGAGTGTCATGAAATGCACCAACAAATAAAATGTATTATTGTTATTAATAATAATAATAATAATAATAATTATTATTATTATTATTATTATTGTTATTATTGTTATTATTATTATTATTATTATAAATCAAAGACCCAGAGCACCCCCCACAGGTTGCCACATTTAAGTAGTTAAGTGCATTCATACATTAGGAAAGTAGGGCTGTATGTTGGATGTATGAGCAAGACCCCACTCTTCTGTTCATATGAACCTTCATCAAGGTTTTTTGTTCTGTTGCTTAAATTTGTTGCTTAAAAAGGTATTTTTGATTAAAACAAAGGCAGTAGGCCTTATCTCTAATTGAATGTATTTTCTTTGTTTAAATTCTGTTTTAAAATTAACACAACAATTGTGTGTGTAAAATGAACACATTGCTTCTATAATTTGGTAATCACAATTGACTGATACAGACAAAATATACATACATGTAACAGATATATGGGTAAACCGCAATTGAACAGAAAGACATCCCTCACCTTGTATGTGCACCAATGTGCCATTCCCAACGATGCTGAGGTATGGTGGTGGGAATAAGAACTCCACTTGACATCGATAGAGGTCTGTGTCCTCCCCCGTCAAGCCAAAGATGGTCAGGTCCACCGTGTCTTGGCTTGCATTACCTTTGCAGTGCACCCCACCTTCTGTCTCAATGCGGGGGTCTGTGAGGTTGACCCGAGCACTGCAAACCACTTCTCTCCCATACATTCCCTTGTACACGGACACGTGTAGCTCTTCCACATTCGTCCTTGTGTAGGTGCACTGCAAGGATACTTTCCCATCCCTGCCCACTGCATAGTACGGTTGAGAAACTCTAAAACCTAGAGGGGCAAAGAAAGAGAGCACTATTAGCTAATGCCAGTATGTTTCTAATATAATGCAGTAATGATCCGTATAACGGATACTCACCATTCCCCAGTGGGATGCCCACGATCACTGTGAAAATGATGGCGATCATTGTGTAGTTCTGCTGCTACTTCCCATTTGACTTTTATGCTTGAAAATTGTCAAACTATTGTGGAAAGCTTCGTGACATCATGACTGTGGCAGGAAACCTCAAGCTGACGGTAACTGCCCGTATTGAGTTCGAATATGTGCATTTGCATGATATACGCAATCCACGTTTGCTGCAAACTGATGGGAAAATGTTGAACGTGCAAGTGTAAAAAAAAAAGCAAGGTATCAGCGAAATGAATAAACTTGAACGGAGGCCAGCTTAACTCAGAATGAAACTTTGATAACGATGAATGGAAACGAATATTCGTATTTCTGCGAAACAGTTATGCTAAGTCATGAGCTGTATTGTTCTAATGTGTACCCCCAGGCATGCTGAAGTTGTTTTGAATGCCAGTTGTGTAGCATTGCATGCTCTGTGGCATGCACTACCTCAGAAAACTGTTTTACTGGAAAATAAACGTGAACAGATGAGAAATCAGTGGGTGGAAAACATCAGTTTTAATTCTGTTTTGATATTGATGATCAATAATAGTTTCTGTTATACTGAGATAAAATTAATGAACTCATTTGATATAAATATACACTGCAAAACATTTTTTTCAACAGTTGTCTTGAAGAACAAATTCTCATGCTGCACAGATGGCATACATTACAGCAATATTGGGGAATCTCACTCACAGCATTAGAGCATGGAGTGAGATGGAGTGAGATGGCACAGTGTCCTGGCAGAATGAATGATTCTATGGCTGCAAATAAGAATCCAGAACTATACAGCGGTTACTAAGTCAGATAAGTCCATTGAACTGGACATTATGCCAGTCGTTTATGAAACCCAGAGTTCTGTATTACTGCTCTTTTATGGATAGACTGCTGGTGGTGGCTCGGTCTGTTCTGGTCCGGTGTGGCCAGTGGGTAGCTGTGGGCGGCTGTGGACGGTTCTTGAACTCATTTAGCTCTTCTGAATTCTCCCAGCTTTGTGTTGATGTAATCATTTTGATCAAGCGTCTCCACACATTTGAGTTTCCACTAGTTAAAAAACACAGACACCATTTTTGTAAAACATTGTAGAGTTGCCTACCCCATATATTATATTTCCAAATGTTGAAATGAATCGTTTTGTTATATTTTTTGAGGTGTGTATGTCTAGGTCTAGGTCTAGGCCTAAAAAGCAATAAAACACATCAACACTAGTGCCAAGCTTGTGTTTGTGTGTAGGGTGGGCAACTCACTGCAAAAGAACCGGTGACCATGGTGACAATAAGACTGTACAAAGCCAGCAGTCCACAACCTGCAGACAACACCAGCTCAGTCCATGGTTCTGGGGGATCTGGATCTAGGGAGCAATAACCAAGCTACAGTTTTACCAAGGGCCACCTTTAGAAATATAAACTCACCGTCTTCCCTCTGTCTATTGACTATACCCACACAATACCTTTAACAAACAGATAAATATTGTTGGTTCTTCTATTTGGGCCAGTGGAGACAGTGCAGCAGTAGAGACCCATGTCATCGGCTCCGGGCCTGTCTATCATGTAATGGGCTCTGGTATAATTAACAAACAGACGAAACCTCTCCTGTTGGAACTCTTTGTTCAGTTGTTGCGTCCTGTTGAAGACGGTGGAGTGCAGCACGGTCTGTTTGCTCAGGGTAACGGTGACGTTCCCCTCGCCCTGCAGATCTGGGCACAGCACTAATGCAGAGTCGGTGTTTGCAGATACTTTTTGAATAACGACGTTCATATCTGAAAACACAACAGACACCACTGTTTGTTCATGAGGGCCGGGGGAAAGAGGAGGGGTGTTTTGAGAGTGTCAGGATGTGGTCTGCTGCTTCACATTGACGCTTTGCTTATATTTCAGATTTGCATTTTCCTTTCACAATAGGTCACATCTTTTGTTCTGAATCCATTTACTCATATGAAAAGAAATTTAAACTAAAGCATTTTATTGTCATTGACGTTCAACAAATACAGATCTGTTGATGTGTTAGTTTTAAAGTGACATAAAGATGATGAACTATAGTTTCTGGAGATTAAGGCAGAATGCTCGCTCAGATGCATCACGAAGCAAACCACATCGCAGTGTTTCTGACGCCTTTTGTCACATCGGAGCGCTACACCATCAGCCGCCGCGAGTTACAAAAATGTCTCAAAACCAAATAAAACACAGTCACAAACCTTTGGGTGTCAAAGGGCAGGTTTGGTCATTGAAACAGCAAATAGAGGACTCCGAAAATCTTGGATGAGAGAGGGAGAGAAGCACAACGATGCCGACGACGTAGTGGAGCATGGCTGTATCTCTGCCTCTCAGAAGCGAGAGCAGAAGACACCTGGTTCCTGTTCTCGAGGGCACATGGGAAGACGCTCAGGTTTAGGTCAGAGGAGCCAAAAGATGTAGATAAGAACCAAAGAGGTAGATCAACATGTTTAACTGTATGATTTACCTCTAATGCACAGACAACGTTTCTCTTTAAATCTTAACTTATACTAAATTATAACATTCAATGATGATATTTTCTATGAAGTAAGAATTATATAAAACTGGTATTCACTTTTGCAGGACAAGGTGGAAAAGTTACTGTTTTACATGCTTTCCATATAATTTAAGTCTGGTTTCTTAGAGCAACACACCCTTCTCTTTAAATGCTCTTTTACACGGTTCCTGTAGAAATGTGCTCACTAGGAGGGTGATGTGTGCGGGACTCTGGACCTCTCAGATGTGAGGCATCCCTTCCCTGTAGTTGGTTACATCTTAAAATGGAACTCTGTGCAGTTTTTTTTTATTTTGTCTTTTAAAAACAACTCCGTGCCATTTTGAATCCAGTTACAGCCATGTTAATTTTTTATTCTGTGTTTTTGCTATGGTAACTACAGATAGAGGACTAGCACTTTTGCACTAGTGTTTTACATAAATGTGTAATTGTCATTAACCAGTCTCAGCTTAGTGTAATTAGTTATAGTTGAATGGCTCAGTGTAATTAGGTACGTTTGAAAGTAACCATAACTTTTAGGCAGAACCGGCATGCCCTATACGATCACAATGCACGTTACATAGGCCCCCGCAAATTAAGGAAGGCCCCCTTGTGTCCCCCTCGTGTCCCCCTCATGTGAAATGTATCATAGCGAAACTAAAAGTGAGACTATGTGATGTCGCACGCACAACCCCCCCCCCCCCCCCCCCCCCCCCCCCCACACACACACACACGATCATACTAAACCACTCACACCCAAACAACTTCCCCCAGCCCACACCCTGTCATACACACTTCTTGCTTTTTGATTGGTGGGTGGGCATAACAGATGTTTATTCCTACATGTAAAAGAAGAGAGAACATAAGTGGAGAATCAGGTGCAACTGTCAAAAAATGGTCATGGAGATCAGGTAAAAGGGCCCCTTATCAAATTTGTGCTTAGAGCCCCAGGACAGTATGAACCAGTTCAGCATTTTTTTTTAACACAATAGACATTCAATAATTATCAGCCTAGATTCCAATTAAATTCAAATCAGTTTAAATTCTAAGGGAAGGGTAGCTGTACTATTATGCCACACAGCTCACTTGCTTATACCCATACGCGTATACCTTTACACTCCCTTGATTATACCTATTTGATGAAACCGTTTCATACCAGGCTGCAATGACAAATGTTAGCCACTTGGTGGCAGGCTTCTCGTAGAACAAGTCTGCAGAAACTAATTTATGGGGGGGGGGTATTTTACTGTTTATTAATTTTCAATTATATATCACACCAATACAAAGAAAACTGCACGTTCGGCCTTTGTGTGAATACGAGGTACGTCACCTTTTAAAACGGCAGTAAATAAATGTATGTTATAAAACGGAAGACGTTACAGTGAAACAGCAGTGGGCTGCAGTGGTCTCAGTTTCGCTTTGAACAGCACTGATTCATCAGCTCTGGTCTCTTTGATGCGGTTAGTCTATAGCATCCGAATACAATATCTGCTGTGTTTCCAGTCTTCCCCCACAGCTCAGCAGAGGCTGCTCTTAACTGAGCCATTATACCTCCTCTCACCCACCAGTGGTCGTGTGTCTCAAAACCTGCAGCACAGTATAATATGCGGATATATAGGACTGTAGGAATATGGGGTATGAGGTCGGATTTACGGGGAATTGTTAAATCTAGGGGAGCGAATATAAATCTGCCCGTAGACCTCTGGCAGTGTCCCATGCATTTGGTGACGTAAGATGGGCAGGGCCGGTCCCGGATCCGTTTGACTGGGCTGTCGGTGCTGGACAGGAAACGGAGACGCCCAGAACCGCGCATCGGTCCAGCAGCTCCCGTCAGGACAGAAACGGGAGCTGGAGCATAAATGAAAACGTGTCTCATATTTTAAAAAGAGCGTGCAGAGATCTGCATTGGTGGAGAATACCGCAGAAAGTGTTAGAGCCCAGTGCTTTAACCCAGTCCCGGTCCATCTGAGCAGCACGGCGGCTTTTACCCCATTGTTGCTGATTTCCCATGAAAAGACAACCCTGAGCTCCCGGTCTGGATCCATAACGGTGAGTGGGCGGATTTGTCTTTTTTGTCTTCTTTGCCCTTTTTAATTGACCGGTGAAAAACGTCAGATTGCGTGAGAATAAGTAGGCAGAGGTGAGATTGAACACGCGTTAATCTGCCGTCTTTTATTTATGGACTGCATTAGCTTATTAGCTAGCAGTGCGCTCCTGGAAGACACAACCCTCCAAAGCCTAAATGAATAGGGCAAACGATTTCTTTTTTGCCACCGACAAAATATGAAGAAGACATTTCAACACGAGCGGTGTTCAGATTCTCTCCGCCGTCTTGGTGCGTCGTGTTTTGAAGCGCTGTCAGCGGTCTGGGATTAGATTAGTAATCTGATGGGTGCCGGATCATCTGGGTGGTGCATGCATCTCGAGGCTGGGTGTTTTAGTGTAGACTAAGATTTGCAGGGACGACACTTGGACAAAGTTGGACCGTATTCAGGCCTGTGGACGTAAATGTGAAAGGGTGGGTGGACGCTTAATCCCCGCAGTTTCAACACAGCTGGCAATCCGAGCGACCCTAGGATGGGTCTGGCTATTTTACATCTCTAAATCTAAATTCTCGAGCTGGGGTGTGTTTTCACCGTCTGTACGCTCATTTTGGCGTTTTAACCATGTAACAGCATATTTGTAAGCCATAGGCTCGGTAAGGGATGCTATTATTGGACGTGTGGGGCGAGATCTATGATTTCCATCGTATTGACCACGACATCTCCGCCCATAGCGCTGACAGCTGTGGCGGCACTGGGAGCTGCTGGTGTGCAGTAAACATCAGGAGGCCCGCTGCGCCCTTAACGCAGATATTTTGTGTGTTTTTGCTGCTCATGCGATGTATATGTGCATTTGTCGTCAGGTTTACGTGTTATACCCCTGTGTATGTGTATGTATGTGCATGTGTATGTGCATTTGTCGTCAATACATAGTCACTATAAGTTTGACTGTGTAACGTTATAGTCATCGCTTCATATCATAGTCCTCTTTTAGCCCATGAAACCTCGTCTAGGTGTAACCATTAGACGAGACCCCGGATCAGCCCGCAGGCTGACTAAGGTCACCTGTAGTAAGATCCTCCCTGTCTAGGGGCTTCCCTCGTGTTTCCCAGTGTGGGAATGTTTCGAGAGCTGAAAGATGATATGCATTTATGTTTTTGAGCAGTTAAACATCAGAGCTTGCACGATGTTTTGTTAAAAGGATGTTTTTGACTGTGTAATTTTACATGTAGCATGCTCGAAGTAAACAGACCCATAGTATGAAATTGATGGACACTTTAACCTTATTTTGCTCTTTACACAAGCATGCAGTTCCATCTTCAATCAAAAACAGAGGCTTTTCAAACCTTTGGTTAGATGCTTTCTGCTTGAATGAAGGATCCTGTTCTGAAGCATGTTTGAGCATACATGTGCGACTTCACACCCGGCCTGCTCTCACCCAGAGGGCCACAGCCTCACCTTTCGATTGGCATATCACCGTGACTACAGGGCAAATGGCTGGAAGAAGAGAGATACCTGTTCCTTGCCAGCCCAGTGGTCTGCACACCTCAGTGGCATCTAACAGTAGTCCCCAAACAAACATAAGGACTAAATGCTGTTGGCGTGGAAGAGGCCAAATTCAGACCATTTGTTTGCGAACACTGCTCTCTGTCTCTCTGAAACATCTGCCTTTGTGTTTTGCATTTAGAATATACTCAGTGTTCCTGTTGTAGCTGGCTTTGGTTAGTATATACTTAGTGTTCCTGTTGTAGCTGGCTTTGGTTAGTATATACTTAGTGTTCCTGTTGTAGCTGGCTTTGGTTAGTATATACTGAGTCTTCTTATTCTAGCTGGCTTTGTTTAGAATTGTACTTAATTTGCTAATGCCCAGAAAGTGCACTTTTACTTATTATAGTCCTGCATATAAACGGCCACCAAGTACAATGGAGCTGTCACACCTAATGTCTTAAAACCCTTACGGATTTCTCCACATACCAGCAACAGTGCAAATATAGACCCATGGAGTGCAACCCTTTGTAAGAATTCACTGTCAGCGTTTCTCGTATTGGCTAACTACATGCACCAGATGTCCATCAGTAAACCAGCCTCCACCACATTCACCGCTCGAGAACTACCCACGTTTGTTCAGATGGCACCGTGTTGTTGTGAAACTCGGGTCAGGCACTGCAGGACCTGAGCACGCGGTGCAGAGAACTGCTGCTCAGAACAAGCCCCGCCCCTACCCCCTGCAGCAGTGCTCTCGGGGTCCTGATCTAGAACCTGGTGGTAATCGTGGTGTATGTATGTGTTTTTGGTTTGTGGTCTGCTGCTTGCTTTAGGTCAGAGAAACTAGATTAAGGTTTTATGTGACTTAAAATATGTTAAAACACTGTATATGGCATGAATGATGATTGATCGACATTATTTTGATCAAAGTGGTTTACATTTGGTTCATATAGGTGCATCAAACACCTGCAGTACACTTATCTGAGACTTGGGGCCAGGATGCCAACAGCACACTATTACAACTGTAATCAATCAGGACTCCAGGGCGGTGTAGTTATCTAGGGGTTCGGCCTGAGGTTCAGATCCCCACAGTCAACCGTAGCCAAGATGGATGACCTAGTTCCTGTCTCCTTGTTGTTCAGAGGTGTGTAAGGGGTGTCTGTTGGGTCATGTGTACTAAACTGGTCAGGTGGCGAACTTCCTCCAAGTACGTTTGGCTGTCCTATGAATTCTGTGTGTCCTTGTGTCATGTGATGGCATAGATGTAGAAAGCGGGGACTTGGCAACTCTGCAAAGTTTATTTAAAAAAATGTGTTTACACTTAAAAGATGAGAGCTGCCTTTAAGTTAGACATTGTTTGTGGATATGGTGCACATAGTGCCCGCATTGAAACCTCCAGCTCATTTCGTCTGCCATCACCGTGGTCCCCCCCCCCCCCCACACCTGGCACACTGCAGTTCATAACCGTCACCTGTACACTCCAGTCATGACTGACCATGTTGTCACAGCCGTAGCAGATGCTGGCTGTTGTCTGTGTAGACCGGTGACTTCATTAATGGCTTTAGCCTAGTATGTGTTGACACTTGAACCAAAGTGGTTTTGTTTGCGTATAACTCTCCACAAAGATGACGGTGTTGGTGAAAGCCAGCCTCAAGTGATACCTACATGTCCTGGGGGAACAAGGTGATTTATGGACTATTGCTGTTTTCTGTAAGCTGGATAGTTTTATTACACCATTGTCACCATGTTCAAATAAAGTACTGGGTGCAGTCATCGTTCTGTTTTCATGTAGCAGGTGTTGTGTTAGTCACTGTGGCTAATTTCATAGTGAAGGTACCTGTGTCATGTCCTCTCTGTTTTCACTGGGACTAGTCTGCGTTGGAGATGAAAACTGCTTATGCCCTCTAACCTGAGAAACACTGATTACTGGATTAATCTGAGTCAGCTAACTGTGTTTGTGTTTGTGTGTGTGTGTGTGTGTGTGTGGGCCATGTATACATGTGTATGTTTTCATACGGTATAAATTTGAATTAAAGTGTATGTAAATTTAAATTCTCCAACCTAATTGTATACACATTGTATTCGAAGAAACATCAGACACTGTATTGGGTTTCTCCTTTGCTGGTGTAATGCTCAGAGTATACAAGGCTGCTTAATCCCTTAACAACTCATGTCAAAGGTAAGCATGTCACGAGTCTAGAAATGTACTAGTCAGTACCAATACCACTAAAATTATACGATTCTCGATCCCAGTTTCGTTACCATGACAAGAAATAAACCAAAGAAATGATTGTTGTTGTTGGTGTTTCTGTTGTTGTTTGTGGCGGTGGTGGCGTTTGTGTTGTTGGTGGTGTTTTAGCACCTTGGCTTATTAGCCTGTAGGCTTATTATGCTGCCCTCGTGTGGTCTGGGAGAGCTGGGAAAACCTCCGGGATCATGGAAACAAGAACCGTAACATTTTCAGCATTTTGCCATCGAAGTATCTGTTCTTGTGTCATGTCCAGTCAGAGGTCAGACTCCCATCAGACACAGAGAAATGACACATCTAAGGAACATCTGTCTGAGGCCCATTTACATTGTGTCTTCTGATGACTGGTCACAAACCCAGGTGATTTGCAACTTTTAACGTGGTGATGAGTGTGGTCAAATACAACAACGCGTGAATTCAGAATCAGCTTGCATAACAGCAGTCATGTCGGTGAATGCGAGTGGTTGTGTGTATATCTCCGTCCTGGGGTTGTGGTTCAGTATCATGGATCAGCCGTGTAATTCACTGAACAGCTCATACGCTTTAGGAGAAATGCAGTGGACTGTACTTAGTACAGCGTTTATACCTGCTTTTGTTTTACAGAAACTTGGCACACCTGGATTTAACACAGGCATACAAAAGTGTCTGAGGCATTGCGTCCTAACTGCTGGATCAGAACATAGCCCATTTGGCACATGGACTGTTCTGTGCCAAGACTGTGCGGGGTCTATTTACTCACGTTGCTTCCTGTTGGAGCTCAAGTGTAAAAAAAAAATGGGAAGACTGCAGCTTGGGAAAGGAATGCGTGGGATGGTTTTTATCTCATGTCCAGTCTGACCCCAAATGTTTCTGTGCCTTAATCAGCCTTCCAGGAGGACACCCACAGGAAGGGCGTCCGATCAGAGGACGCCGTGTTTGTCTCCAGCTCGTGAGGAGTTTGGCTTTGACTGCTGAGTTCTGTGTTAGCGAGCAGGTGAGCATGGATGAGGTCCCAGGGCGAATCCGTTCTGTACGTCTACCTCGTTCTGTTACCGAGAGAATGACTGGACACTTGTTTCACAAGTCCTGCACTCCCATTGGTTACTCGTACGCTATCCGAATGACCTATAGGGAAGAGATAAAGACAAACACCATAAAGCCAGGCTCTCCCATTTGTCCACATCCTGGAATTTAGGCAGCCTATGAGAGAGCAAGGAGCAGTACATCACAGAAGGAGAGACAGAGGACATCATCATCAAAAGAAGAAGGAAAAAAACTTACATTCTGCTCTGACTAGTAAGCAGGTGCTTGGCAGATTTTGAGGCGGAGAGTGTGTGGGGGAAGGACGGGCCTCACCTGTCCAGACAAGAGGTAAGGAGTTTGTGGGCTTCTGTGTGTGTTCTTATCTTTTTGTAGAATAGGAAGCATAAGACCAGAGCAGAAACTTGCTCAAGATCAAGTGCGTGCGTGCGTGCGTGCGTGCGTGCGTGCGTGCGTGCGTGTGTGTACAGCTATGTGGCGAGAGAGAGAGTGAGGCAAGCACAGAGGATGAGTGTGCAGGAGATGGTAGAAGGGATAGAGGGAGAGAGTAATCGTGAACATGGAAGGGGAGGGGGCTAAGACACACAGTAGCCCGTGGTGTCCGGGCCCACCTTTCTGTCAGCTGGCGTGACTGCATCCGTGTCGGTGAGGGCGTGACCTGCGAGCGGTTATCGGTGCTCTCCCATCTCTGCTCCTTGCGCACCTCCCTCCTTGGTGTTGCCAGAAGAATCAGAGCGACTAGTGCTGCTCTGTCCTGGCCTGTTTGTTTTGAGCAGGACTCGCAGGGCTCTCGCGCTGGGCTTTTAGAGCCACTAGAGCTCACGCTCTTCACTTTTCTCCTCGCATTTGCACACTCGTGTCTATTAGAACGTTTAAGAGTTCAGGTCTCGGACATTTAAGGTGAAATTTGAAGAGGAACACAGTTGATGTAATGTTCCTGTTTCTGGAAAATTTAAGCTCCTAGGATTCTCTCTGTCTTTTTCTTTCTTTCTTTCTTTCGTTCTCTTGCTCATTTTGCCGCAGTTCAGTGCGAGCGGCTAAATATCAGCCTCCAAAACTCTCACCTCCCTCTTCACAACAGGGTCTTGTATCACAGGCCGTCAAAAGGCCTGGTGTCCTGGTTAATCCCGACTTCAGAGCACGGAGAGTGAATATGGCCGGCTGCTTCCATCTTTCTATAGAGCGACTGCCTGTGGGCAAGGTGAGTGTTATACCGCGAGTGTGTGCGGTGATCCAGTAACCCGAAGTGTATAGCTGCTGATAAAATAGCCCGGAGAGGTGTTCTTTTTATCCCCGTGTGGATTGAGAGGCCAAAGGAGTATGTGGAGTGCACACGCATTCATCTGATCATCACAAGCTTCACTGACTCTTCCCTGTTTTGACATGCCCCGAGGTGCTGTCGCAACCATCCCCTGACCAAGCTAATCTCTCTAACTCACTATCACCACAAAGCCCTGGGACTCCATGCAGTGCATTAGCCTAAATCTGATTTACTATCCCCTTAGCTTGTCTTTTGACACTTTAATTGTTTTCGCAATAATTATTATATTTGATGGAATGTTTGCGTCTTCTGCCAACCGGCGTTTCATTGAGTTCTACAGACTGCTCTGAGTCATCGGAGTTGAGTGTAAGGAAACTCCCTTCGTCTTAGTCAGCAGAAAATTATGCTCCAGTTTCTGGTTGAGAGAGGAGATTTGTAGATGCTTCTTAGCATTTTGAGTCATGCTACATTTCTGGAATATAGGTTTTCCATACGAGTATGACTCTGGTGTGTGTGTTATTTTCATAGTTCGAAGGACACGTGTCCTTTCATTGTAAGGCTGTCGTGCCAGATGCAAATTAAGACTTCGGTTTCCTTGCCATTGGACACTGGTGTCTTTTCCAAAGTCCTTGGCTAGGTGTGGCCACCATGGCTGTAGAACTAATTTTGAAAGAGACACAATAAAACACTTCATATTGTTCATCTTGTGTTAGGTGTTTGTATGCAAACACGTAAGGTATTACCTGATTTGTCTACCGTATCTACCACAGGCCCGTTGACAGTCTTGCTGGGGCCCGGGACAAGAAAGTTTCATGTGCCCCCCCCACCCACGTCATTTGAATTTTCTCTGTAGCAGACAATCCTTGTGTTAGGTCATATAGTATATAATATAGCCACACATCAAAGCTGTTTCTGACAGCTGACTGGTTTATATTTGACGCGTCGCGAACGGCGCGAGGATTCGCGAGGCGAAAATGAGGTAATCGCAGTGGCTTCGCCCGTGCGCGAGGGCCTCACGCGCTGTCGATTCGCGAGGTCGTGCACCTCTCGAATTTTGTAACTTCGTCATGTTTGCAGGGTGCATACACCTGTACAAGGTGGAATTAAAACACTTGTACGTCACTTTAAAGGTCCATTTCAATATTTTCCAGTACGTTAAACTTAATTAAGTTAAATATTTAAACATACTCGAAATAATTCGCTTTTTTATCACATTATTTAATGGTGGTTTATTTCACAACAAACAGATATTTGTTGTGAAACAAAGTAGTTACAATTTCAAGCATTTTCAAGTACTTTAGCCTAAATTCCAGAACTTTTCAAACCTGGAACACAATGCAACTTTAAAATTCGTCAGGTAAATGTTTTTCCTTTCTTTTCTGCGCTCCAGACTTCTGTATTTACTTTAACTATCCACCACTGTATTTCCCGCTGTTGGGCGGGTACCAGCCGGTTACGGTCGCTGGATCAATCCATTTTTCAGTGGTAGGCGGGGGTATGCACTTAAGTGTATGCACTTAATGGAAAATATGCAGATAGGTAAAAAACATATATTTTAGCCATTGAGCTTATTTTGAGTACATTATTTTATATTAATGAAAGATTTCAAGATTATTTAAAAATTATAGACTTTAAATAAAAAATAAATTGCTGGGCTCTTTGATGGGCCCCCCTGGCCCTGGGGCCCGGGACAACAGACCCGGTTGTCCCCCCCTGTCGACGGGGCTGATCTACCATAGCCTCTATGTGGACCACATTGCTTTTGTGATCTTGAATGTGTTCATTGAAACTTTTAGCTGGCTGACTTGGCAGTGTTCAGACCTCAGACCCTGTTCGGTTTGCCTTATGCTTCTTTTCCAAATCAGGACGAGTATTCACCAAACTATTGTTTAACATGTTTTAAGGATCCTGACCATTGATATGTCTGCACATGTGTGTGTTCACACGTTTAAACCTGTGTATTCATCTAAGGCAATGGGTAATTACTGTTATTTAAATGACTCAACCTGTTACCCAATCCCAGTTTCCAGTATTCCCAGCATGACACACAGAAAAATCTCCTTGCTCTCCTGATTTTGATCATTAGCTAACCAACCAAGTCCTTTGTATGTTTAAAACAGACACATTACAACATATTGTAAGACAGTAATAATCCATGTAATCCGGGAGTGGGATTGAGACAGGACAAAAGTTATTGGATATGAACAACCACCATGTTCTTGTGTGAGCTCTTCATGTGTTTGGCCCTTGGCAGTTAACAGCGTCCAGATGGGCCCTCAGACTCTCTGCAACTGTAGCACAATGCTGCTTCCTTCCTTCTCTGGTCCTTCTTCTTTCTGTTTTTCCTGATCATGAAAAAAGCAGTTCTTGTTTTGCACCCTTGTTTCTTTTCCCGCTACATCAAGTGGTTCAGTTCCTTTCTAGCCGTATTTTTAGGAGAGGGTTTATGGTTAAGAAGTTAAAGGTTACGTAGTGAGTTGGACGGGGCCAGTGTCTCCGTGTACTTTTTTTTGGCTTGAAGTTGGTTTGTTGGGCCGACACCCTGGAAGAGTAGACGTTATACAGGTGGTGTCCTGAAGCAGGTCCATCTCCCTGCGCCTGTTGGATAAACCATGTCTTGTTGTTCTTTTTTAACCAGATCCCTCCTTTCTGTAGATGTTCCTTTTAAGTGCTCCTCACCGCACGACCAGCCCTCGCCGTGGGGTTTTACGCCTTTCCCTTGGTGTGGTTCTTTATTTTAAGACTTTTTCAATTCACGTCATAAACCCAAGCAAACAAAAAAAAGAAATTGTAGTATGAGGCTAAAAGTATGTTGGACACCCAGTGCTTTGAAATATCTGTAGTCTGATATTTGTTGCAAAATGAGTTATGAGTAGGCCGTCATGTGAATGAAGTCTTGCAGCCTAGTAATTTGGGCCGCCCAGCCCAGTAACAGAAACGCTGACATGTGTGATCTCCACAAGTGTCTGGCCTGGCTGTAATGTTCATAATTGCTCACTGAACAGGTGGATTCTGGTGACAGCAGTGACTTCCTAGCCCAGCGTGTTCATCTAAATAGTGTGCTGATAAGCTGGCACTGACACCCGTGTGACAGCTCGTATTTCAGTGCCATCTCCTTGGAAACCACACATGGTAGCCAGCATTCAGGTAGCCTCCTCGGCTGTACTTTCGAACGTACCTCGTCCCTTGTGGGAGCTCTTGGTGATCTCTGCATTGCTCATTTGCAGTGGGCTGAACAACTGTAAGGGTGGAGTAAATCTGCTTTGTGTAGGTGCAATGGTGGAGGTGTAAGGGTGCAGTAAGTCTGCTCTTCATGGGTGTAAGAGTGGAGTAAGTCTGTCTCTGTTTAGGTGCGAGAGTGGTGTAAGGGTGCAGTAAGTCTGCTCTGTATGGGTGTAAGGGTGGGGGCGTTAGGGTGAAGTAAACCTGGTCCCCATTTCACCAGCACGTGGCTCTGTTCCCACAAAAGAGGTCTGGGGTACGGCGGGTGGTGCAGGAGAAGTGCGAGCGGCCTGGGAGACGTCGACGTGCCGCATGTTTGACGCGGCGTGAAGAACGTTTCACCTGCAGGTGGTCACCGTAAGTGGACAAGCGATTACAGTGGCAACAGAAACAAGTCAAGAACAAGATGTCTGGCTGTATGTAAATGAGCTCTAACACTGGCTGGACCCTTCCGGAAACCTCTACGTGTCGACACGAATCAGCTCCCGTGCGGCTGAGGTGCGCTCTCACGCTTGGCCACATGTTCGTGCGTATGTGAGTTGTGATTAAAGTGCAACGGTGAAGTAGGCGGGATTTGCTTGGGGAGTGTGTCCCCACCCCACCCCACGTTTTTTAAAATTAGCTCTTGGTTGTTTTTTTGTTGGTTTGTTTATTCCGCCTTACTATCTTACTATCGTTGGGATTTTTTAAATACGTAATGATGCTATTTCGAGGCTTTCGATTTGCAGTTGCTTGCAGATTTCCTGTTGTTACTGGAACACGCTTGTAAGGTTAGTGCAGAACAGTACTGAAGGAAAGTGCAGTGATGTTGGAGTTGAAGTCCCAAGTTATGCTGCCTTTACTTGAGCAGTCTGCAGAGAGATCGATGCGGAGGGAGAGACTGAAGGAAGGAGAGACAGAAGGGGAGAGAGACAGCGAGAGAGAGACAGAGGTCATAGTGTGTAAGGCTTTCCATCACACTGTCCTCTAGCTGCCCTGAACTGTTTGCTGTCATTTTGCCTAGTGTCTGTGCAGTCATGGCCCCATGGACCCAGCCTGCTGTCTGCAGACCTTCTGCCCAGTCTGATGCTCACAGTTCCTGTCGTGCTGTACTGTAGAGATGCAGCACAAGTCTTGGGCCACCATTAGGGCATGATAACCATATATAATTATTTCTCTAGTCTCTTTTTTTAAGATACAAACAGAACCTGTAGTTCTCTCAAAAATGTCTGATCTCTAGGTTCCTTGTTAGGGCCTCTTATACTGTGAAGTTGTTAACCTCAATAAAGTGTGTGCAAATGAAAGCTTGCTCAATGGAAACACCAAAAAGAACTTTGACCTCCCCTCTAGCCAGGATCTCGGGCAGTGGTTGCCATTTCTTTTTGAGATGGTGTGTTCTTGGCCTTGCTAGTCAAAGGGTCCATTGTGGGAGATGAAATATGATGTATACGAATAGGCATTGGGCCTATTCTATGGGCCTGGTATCGATCACATCTGGGCCCATGTAAAACTCTGACGTCTCCAGCGCTGAGGGCCAGTAACGTGCGGTACATCACTGTCACTCTCATGAGTTTACATACCTGTAATGCACATGGTCTGAGCGGTTCACCTTGGTCGTGATCATATAGCAGTTGGGTTCAGCCCATGGTAACGGGTCAGTTTTTATGAGAATTCTCTAGTCTTTGCATTAACATGTACATGCTCCAACAAACCTCACTGGTTTCATGGGGTGAGAAATGAGTCACTGACATTATATACTGCTGAGAAGCTGTTGGAGAAGTTGCCTGTGGGTGATGCTGGTCTTCACCTCCACCTGTCTGGCTGGTGTAGTTTTACCTCCCCCATTTCCCTTCTAATTGTGAAAATGGGGGTAGGACTGGGGTGGAAGGTTGAATGCCATTACTGAGTTTGAGTATAACAGACAGTTCTTCACTCACATTAGTGAGTGTAGTGAAGGTGATCTTAGTAATCCTGTGGATCTTGAAGTGGCAGCTCAGGGAATCGTGGGATCCTTTAGGGCCAATCTGCCAACCTCTTTGCCTGGTTTCATGCGGCACCCCAGCCGGTCCGCGCTGTGGTGTCGCCCGGTTACCTCATCAGCTCCGAGGGCGACAAACTGCTACATCTTCGTGGTGCGCGGTTTGTTTACATTTTAAAACCAGCGTAGTAGAAAACCGTGAGACTAGCGACATGAAGTATATGTGCTATTGTGATTGTCCTTGGAGTCTCGTTGGTGAGACGTGATATTCTGTCACACGTTTTGGAATAAACCACATACGAGGTGCAGGAAAGGCACCATAGACGACTGAGGGAGGCTTCAAAACTACTGCTGCTGTCTGTTCTCTTCTTCCTAAAGGTCAGCGCAGGCCAGTGGCATTGTAATGAGTGTTGATAATGGAGTTTATCTACTTTTGACCTAGAAAACAACATTTGCGTACGTAACAGAGCTTGTGTGCGTGCACGAAAGCACGAGCAACCTCGCCGTGCCGTGGCCCACCTCCTCCAACAGTGCCTGAAGCATATCACGCCTTATGTTTATATCGAAGTTTGTGTTTATGCTTTTTTAATGTGCTGTTCGCTTAGCTTGAGTTCACCCCGGTGTTTTCGTCAAACGCGCATGTGCGTTAGATGAAAACACCGCTTCCCAGTCAGGATAAGATCATTTCAATAAACAATTTATGTCATGTTTGCTCTCAAAATGGCAGGGAAAAATGCACAGCAAAACAAAAATATGAAGATGAACAGAGGACATTTTTAACAGAGTAGGCAGCCCTAGCCCAGCACCCGGGGAGCAGTTGGAGTTAGGTGCCTTGCTCAAGAGCACCTCTGTCATGGCCACAGGCCTGGGAATTGAACCCAGGACCCTCTGGTCACAAGACTGGTTCCCTAACCACCAGACTATGACTGCCCCCACACTCTGACATTTATAATAAATCTGAACAGAGGTCTGTGTCTGTCTGTGTCTGTCTGTGTGTGTGAGAGAGAGAGAAAGGAAGGGATGGGTGATGTTCAAGCGTCTCCATGTGTATGATGTGGTTCTTGGTCTCTGACTGGTTGGCCACCCCTGCTTCAGGGTCTAGTCCTGCTGGCTTAGTTAGGGCTCCCTGACCCTGCCCCCACTCTCACTCTGCTGCTGATGGCACTTTTGCAGCCATCCCACTGGCTGCATTGTTGCTTAAATATTTGGATTTTGAGCTGTAGTATCTACACAGGCTGGTGACGTGGTGTGACCTTTGGTAGTGGTGCAGTCTGAGAGCATGTGAGCGCCCCAGACATGTGAGAGTGTAGAGCAGTCTAATCACGCAGGCCGGGCAGCAGAACAGTGTTTGTAATCGGAACATCTGAGTCTCTCTCCTTCAGATAAATACACGCACACACTCTTTCTTTTCTCTTGCAGATGTAACCGGCAGCAGGTGTGTGTGTGTGTTTGTGTGTGTGTGATCCCTTTGCATTCATCGGCTGCACACTGTCTGTACTGTGTGACTGAAAGCTCTTTGTGAGCGAGGAGCAGGATCCTGGTGCCGGTACTGGTTCAGCTGCACACTAAGACCCAGCTCTGGGTCAGTAGTCATGGGCGATCAGTGCTGCCTGGTTGGCTGATACCTGGTTGGCTGGGTCCCACCTCTGCCTACTACAGTAGGATGGCGCCACTGACCTGTATGAATGAACTATAATACATGTGTCTCAGCATGCTCCCTTCCACTAATGCATACTGCCATACTTGAACTTTACCCTCTTCTCTAATGCATACTTGAGTATCTGCACTTACAACTTCCCAGTGCATACTGCATTATCTGCACTTACCATCCCTTCATTCCTTCCTGTTTTCCTCTTTCCCAGTGGTCAGAAACAGGGATGCATGTATACGCTTTCCTCGAAGGACAGGGGTGGTTGTTGGAGCTCCATTGACCTCATGTCGCTGAAAGCTTCATGGTGCAGTGAGCTCGGGGCTGTCAGCATTTGCTGGATCCCTCCTGCTGGATCTCTGAAGCTGGATCCCTCCTGCTGGATCTCTGAAGCTGGATCTATCCCACTGGGTCCCTCCCGCTGGGTCCCTCCTGCTGGATCCCTCCTGCTGGATCTCTCCCACTGGGTCCCTCCTGCTGGATCTCTGAAGCTGGATCTCTCCCACTGGGTCCCTCCTGCTGGATCTCTGAAGCTGGATCTCTGAAGCTGGATCTCTCCCACTGGGTCCCTCCTGCTGGATCTCTGAAGCTGGATCTCTGAAGCTGGATCTCTCCCACTGGGTCCCTCCTGCTGGATGTCTGAAGCTGGATTTCCCACTGAATGCGACACCTTCATTTCGAATGACAGTCGCCTGGTTGGAGGTGGCCGAAGGTGATGCGTCTGTGTTACTGGGTCAGTGAGTTGGGCATGCTGGGTTAATGGAACGACACGCTTCGTTTTAGTTGAGCAAACGGACACCACCCACTCTGGAACAGCACTTAACAAAGTGCTTGGTAATGATACAGCAGGCACTGATGAATGAGCAGGAGCACTGTGGCTGTCTGGTGTAGCGCTCCCCAGAGCACCGTCACATGGGTGCTGGAACCACCTGATCCACTGTCTGGATTACTCACCTCGCAACTACATATGGTATAGCAGTTGAATCTGTTTATAACTCGGACATCCTGGCAGTTTGTTTGCAAAACATTTTAAGGTCTTTGTGGCTTGTATCAGACACACTATCATAACACAGACTACTCGACTATTCGAGTTGGGAATGTCCTTTTTGCGCTTTTAAATACAGTCACGTTTTTTGAGCTTTGCAGACGGTCTTATCCAGGGAGACGTGCGTAGCTTATCAGTGCGATGGTATGTGGAATGAACTCCGTGCTAGCACTGTGCTCGTCCTGCTGTATTACATGAGCTGTAGGCACACACGTGCACTAAGATGAGGGCGGGGCTTAAAGGCAGCCCCTCCTACGCAGGTTTCAGGCAGACAGCTGCTTGGCTGACATAGAGAGGAAGTGACTTTGATGGGTAGAAACTTTATAGGTTTATAGAACTAAGACACTGAGTCTCACGTTAGTCACACGTGTCCTTATTCCTGTGGAAAAGACGTGCATCGGCCACGTGTGCGGCTCCAGCATCAAAAATGCATTGTTGGAACTGGCAGCAGGCTGTCTGCTGGCTCAAAGTGTGGTTCCAACTAGTTTGTGTTAGGCAGTACAGTAATTACTTAGACATTTGTTGAATGTCCTTAAGTAATGTCTGCATTTGAGTTTGATCTTTTTTTTTTTCTTTCAAACACATGTTATCGTGATTCAAATGTTAGAACTGGAAGGGATTCCCATCAACCAGCCTGTTGAGGCGAAGCGTGTCTGTTTTTTTGCTGAAGTAGCAACAGGCTGATTGCTGGACCAAACATCTCTCGGCACCTGCCTCAAGACTCGGACCAGCAGGAACTTGTATGTGACCAGAGGTCTGCATTTGTATTTGATCAAAATTGTCTGTGAAAAGGCTGTTTACATGGAACATTCCGGCACATTTGGGTTCACTTCTTCATGTTCAGTGCAAGCAAAGCCCTCTACTGCTGCGTCGTTAGCTCGCACTACCCCGTTCTGCCCTGAGCACTTCCTCCTGCCCGCTGTGCGCTAGAGAATTTACAGCTGTTTGCTACATGCTTACCTTGCAGAACCTTGGCCACAGAGTGCATTAAAGACATGAGTTATTGCACACTGAATTAATTGACGACTTTTGTATTTTTTTTTTTTTGACAGAGTGATTGAGGCCACATATTCATCCCAAAGTCGTGTTCAGCTTGGAGCAGTAGCAGAACCCAACCAAAGGTGAGCACATCACAGACTTTGCAAATCCCTGCTCGCAGTTTTTTTATTGCTTGAAAATTTTATTGTCGTTTCTTGGCTCTTGAGTGACTTAAAAGAAGTTGTACGTATTGCCTGGTAGGCCATGTGAAGCTCTCTCTCAGATGTCTGTGGTTTTACCTGCCATAAACAATTCATTATAGCTTTTTCACTATTTCCATACAGAGCAATGACAGTTTTGAGAAGAAAATTAATGTGTGGGGGCAGAGAAGATCATTTTAAAATCAGCTTCCATTGGGCAGGCTGAACAAAAATATCAAATAACCCAGCATGTTGCTGAGATTGCTAGGTGGATGGGTCCATGTGAAATGAAGCCATGTGGGGTTTCTCCAGGGCGTTCTGCACACTTTCCCTCCAGGAACCTCTGATCT
Source organism: Brachyhypopomus gauderio (assembly GCF_052324685.1). Classification (NCBI taxonomy): domain Eukaryota; kingdom Metazoa; phylum Chordata; class Actinopteri; order Gymnotiformes; family Hypopomidae; genus Brachyhypopomus; species Brachyhypopomus gauderio. Next base: position 383,261 of record NW_027506943.1, read on the forward strand.
CGCTGAATTACAGCCCCATGTGTCTGCTGGCCTGTTATCACAGCGTAGGGACTGTAGATTCCATCAGCCCCACTAGTGGCCCCCACCGTTATTAACCCCCTCCTGCCCTGCTGAGGGGAGGAACCTCAGCATTCCCCCCCACCGGGCGTAATGAGAGGGGACGTGGCGGAGGCGGACGTCGGGCCTGTCTGAGTGCCTCGCTAGCACGAGCCCCGACGGCAGGATCACCGCTTTCCTGGAACAGTAATTAGGAGGTCTTCTCTCTACACTCCCCCCAGTCCGAGCAGCCGAGCAAGGGAAGCATGTGTGTTGGTGCAGGGTTTGGGCTGTTAGATATCCTGCGTTTCCGAGGAGACATTTGTACCGCACTGTCTCAGATATTTGATAATTGGGGAGTTTGGCTTAAGTTCACTGGCAAAGTTGAACTTGAATGAAATTGATGGGACAGGAATGACAGTAAAGAAGTTTTGCTGATAACGCATACAAATTGTTGGTTTATAGGAAGCAAACGTTTTTAATTTCAGGACTTTGTAATGTCTCGGTGTCGGCTAATGACGCCTCTTAGTCGAGCCAAAGTGTCAGTGGCCTTGAAGCCAAACGGAAGTGCTTGTTATTCTTTGGCACCTGCACGTAGAAGATGAAGCGTTCCTGAGCGTCTGGAGTGCAGAAGTGTTGGGTTTCTGACTGCACTCGTTCGGAAAGAAGAAGAACGTGTCGCTCCTCTGCACCACTGTTTGTTGCGGTGCCGCCGCATATCGTCCTTGGGTTCGGCTGGCCACGTTCGGCTGGCCTCTGACTCCGACGTGACCCAGCCACCGCACAGGCCCTGGCTCTCTGGGGCCCACAGAAGTTGACTTGCTTTCAGGATCCGGCACGTTCGTCAAGGCCTAGCATAACAGAGAGCTGGCAGGTTCTCGGAGTTGTGTGGCTTTGTGGATCTCTGAATAGCCTGGGCCAGTTGGCATGGAGTCTGAAGAGTTGGGTCTGTCTGCAGAGTGTTTTGGTGCAGAGGGTGTTGTGACTACATAGCTTCTATAGATATATCTACTACATAAATACTCATTCTTTCCCACCTGTGTACTTATGGTAAAGAAGACCTTTCATCTCATTACTTATGATCTCTTCCATTTTGTAGCCCCTGAAGAGCCATTTCCCGTTTTGTGTGGCCATATGTCAGTTCTTGCACATTTAAGAAGCAAAATGGCTGCTACTACAACTTGGAATTCTTTGAGATAAGGCATGTGTGAGTGGCTACAGGAAGGGATGGAGTGGTGCTGGTGTTCTGGGAGTAATGTGGCTAAGGGAGGATCACCACCTTGTCTCCATTTGGCTGTCGTTCCCTCTCTCCCTACCTCCCTTGCCCCATCTCTCCTCCTCTCCCCCTACCTCCCTCTCCACCTCTCTCCCTCACCTCCCTCTCTCCCTCCCCCTCTCTTCCTTTCCCTCCTGTGTCCTGTGATTTACAGGTCTTTACTTCACTCCTCATATATTACTTTGCCTTTCCTCAACGCTCATTTCATCGCTCTGTATAAACCAGCTACCGCACGAGAGTGGGCGAGGAATGCTTTCTGAGGACCACAGCGCCGATCAAAGGCGCTCGCACGCTTGCTCGCACGCTCCAGTCGCACCACGTTATGACGCTGTGTTCGAGGCTGGGTTTGCGAGACAGTCGGAGAGGGAATAACTAATTCTATTGATTTATAGTGTGAGGCGTGATGTCAGTTTGCATGTGTGCAGTGCAAGTACAGCCCCCCTACTGTGTGTGGGGAAAGAGCATCAGACCTACCGGTCTGTGCCAAATCTTCACATTCTAACAGAGGCCACTACCCATCATGGACGCTCCGGTTCACGGTGGGGCATCGTAGTCGTTTGGCATATTTGTGCATCCACTGAGTGTGCGTATCTGTAAAAACCTGTCTGGGAAGAGCGTTAGCTCATTTTCCCCAGGGCCTTATGCCAGACAGCACCCCCTCCTCCACGCTCACGCCAGCTGAGGTGCAGCCATTAGAGGATTAGCATGGTTTTATATTTCAAGACCATCAATTTTGCTGTGAAGGCCACTGGCTGCTCTGTGGCAGAGTGCAGTGAACAGCATCAGCTCTGCGGATCCAAGACACCGAGACCATGCGTCTCATTCCTGTTAGTAATTGTGTTGTTGTGGTGCTTCTCATTTTAATTAGTGATTATGGCTTGAAATTTCCCTTCGGTTGCCCTGGATTGTGAAGTCCAAGGATGCACATTGTAACGTGATTTTTGTCATCATGAAAAACATGATGTTTGAATTTAATGAATAAAATATTAAAGGGTGTTTTTTTTTTTTTTTAACATGTTTTTAAAGTAATTTTGGAAGCCTGAAACTGGGAGAAATATGCAGTTGCTAGGACGATTTAGCCTGTTATGAAGTGTCTTGCTTTGTGTTTAACTTGGACAGTCTGCTGTGGATCAAAACTGAAACTGGAAAACTGTACTCCGCTTCTCCTGGTGCATGGCCAGGTGGAACCAAATAGATTTTCAGCAGCGGGGGGGGAGTTGTCTTGCCGGGCTGGAGGTGCTAGATCTGCTGGCCAGCACAGCCGACTGATCTGGAGGATGAGACGCAGGCTTTGGTGTGAATGAGCGTGCTGGAGGCGTTTGGTGGCCCAACATGTGGATCATGCTCTTCTGATAGCGCCACACAGCAAGGACCAGAACCTCACTCTGCACATTGGCGACACACTGAAACCATTGGTATGACCTTTTTTTATATTGCCCTGTGATATTTAGATCAAATTTGTTTGATTGTTGGATGAAACTAATGATCTGAGCTACCAGAAACCATCGGAACTGGGATATGAGCAACAACATGTTGCATGCTCATGTTGTTTCTGGACATGCTGCCTATCGGTATCGGTATTACATCTACATCTACATCTATGGCATTTGGCAGACGCCCTTATCCAGAGCGACTTACATTTTTATACAAGTGAGCAATTGAGGGTTAACTGAGGGTTAGCACCTCAGTTATGGCCTCAGGTCTGGGAATCGAACCTGCGACCCTCCGGTCACAAGACCAGTTCCCTAACCGCCAGGCCATGACTGCCCCATGACTGCTTTTGGAATACCTACTGGTATTAGTATCTGTATCGGTATCAGTATTGCTACAGCCAGTATCGGCTGATATCCATCAATGACATATTGTGCAGCCCTCTCACTGAGAACTATTTTATAAAGCAGTGCTATCAGTTCTCATCCTCACCTAATTTGAGACCCATGTGATATGCTGCTAGAGCAGATTAGAGGCTGGAGCATCCCTACCCTCCCTGCGCTTGCATCGTGGGCTCATTTGGCAGCCTGGTCGCATGCTTCCACCATGTTGCCTCCCTCCCTCGGCTGCTCTGATTGGCAGAGCTATATGTGAATCCTCTCTCCCATTGGAGGGGGTTCAGTGGCTGAACGCAGACATTAGTCTTGCCGTCTTCTATCTGCTTGTCGATGGCAGGCACCCTCAAGCTCTCTCATTCTCTCACATTCTTTCTCTCTCTCTCTCTCTCTCTCTCTCTCTCCCTCTCACCCTCCTTCCTTTCCTCTGTTTTCTCCCTATAATGTCACACTTGTTCTTGCACGTGATGGCATTGAGCTGCCTGTGTGTGTGATGGACACCCCATGCCTGATTAAGAAGTGCATTTCCTCTTTTGGAAAAATCGTTTTCGTTCCGCCCTCCTCCACGCTCCGCTGATACCCGGAGCCGACCACATAACGGACAGGAGGCAACTGGCTGGAATGCTTAGAGGAACATCTGTTGCCATGTTGTGCTGGGTAGCTGAGAAGCAGCTGCCTATTGGGCCAAAGTGCGTCCTAAAACCAGGACTTCAAGCAAAACATCCAGGCTCTATAGATTTCCATGGTTATTACCCATCGTCTTTTGGGGGGGGGGGGGGGGGGGGGGCACCGTGGAGAAGGGCCTTGTTGTGTCAGGAGGGCTGGCTGCAGCTGGACCCGTTCCCTTAGCCTGGACCGTATATCAGTTTATGGCAGTTTTAATGGTCTCTGCGCCCTGTTCATGCTTTACACTATTCTGTTTAGTGCTTTTGGAAACATTTAGGTGTAATATCATAGCGCTGCCTGCAGACCATTGCCTTGCATTGATTTTAGTTGCCTTGTGTGGTGGACTGAGGAACCAAATCTTTTTCTATGTTTGTTCTAATTTGTGTGCCACTAATATTGAAGTTAGACTTTTAAAGATTTCATTTTGTCCTGTGCTACCTGCTCTAAATCAGTTTTTTCTCATTTATGTGCCATGCAGTTCTTTCAGAAGTCTTATAAGGAGAACCATCTTCATATCGTAGTGAGAATGTTGATATGGTCCAGACATAAGCTGATCTCTGGAGCACTTAACATGGCTCCTGGATCTTCTAGCCTGGACGAATCAGCTTTACTGACCTCACACGATGTAGGAAAGAATTCCTACCAGTTGTGATGCTATGAGTCTTGTACACGCAACTGCCTGTAAACTGAGACCAGCATGTAGATTATCCTCAAAACATCATTCTTCCACCATCTTGGAGCCCAAGTCAGACATTATAGATGGGCTCTGGCCGACAGACATCAAATTTCCGTTAGTGTGAATTGCTGTTAAGAGGTCTTTTATTAGTTCTGTGTGTAAGAGCCAGACTACAGTCCTGTCCGTCACCACATGCCTTTGACCAGGGAGCCGTACTGAATGGGTCTTTGTTTATGGAGGGAGGTGATGTATAAATAGAAGGCGAAACGGCAAGGCTTCCTGAATAAATACACACTGTACTATTAACACCCGTGCTTATTTTAGCACAGGATGCAGTGTTGTGACGTGTCTGGAAAACTGCGGTGACATCAGGTGTGGGGAGAGTGTAGTAGATTACAGGCACCCGTAAGCAGAGGCACGTGGGGTTGTTTGGAAGTCCTGCCGTCCTTTAGCTGAGGATCTCCAGCTGGGCAAAGACTTCGATTTGCAAAGTCAAGGTCTGGACTGGAAAGTTTGCATGCGATTTCCTTTATTCAAGACAATGCGTCAAGCCTGAGACTCGTGGCTCAGAGCTGCGCTCGAGCGTTTCTGAGCGCCACCCTTTGCTGCGTGGCCTCAACGTCAGCGGTACAGGATGGAACCTCGTCTGTATTCTGAATGTTCTTCCCTCTTATCAAAGGCAGACTCAATAGGGCTTTGTTTTGGGCTGCGTCTGGCTGCCACGGCCACGGTTGAGGACCGCTGTCTGGAGGCGATCGGCAGCACGGCCCAGGGACGAGCTTCCGCCCTGTCCCTGCTGAATGCTCGCCCAAGACAATCCTTTTTTGAAACACACAGCCCTCTATTGCATTCTTCTAAAAGCTCTCCCTGGATTTAAAGAGAAAGGGCACGTCTCTTTAAGAGGATTTAACATTTTGATAATGGTGAACGGACTTTAATTTAGGACAGTTTTTAAAGTCTTCCTCGTTTGTGCAGGATCGGGGTGAGACCAACCATGTGTTGTCCCTGTTTCCCTGCGGTTTCTACTTCTGGGCCCGAGCCGTACCGAAGTACATCCTGGAGATACCATGGCTCTGACTGCTGGGAAAATGAATAGGGAATGTTGACCTGGAGGGCTTTAGGAGGTGATGCTTCTGGCCTTCTTCTCCATGAATCTGGGGCTGTTCTCGGTCTTAGTGTTGTCAGACAAGATGAAAATGTGTGTGTCTGTGTGTCTGTGTGTCTGTGTGTGTGTGTGTGTGTGTGTGTGTCTGTGTGTGTGATTTTTGCCCACTCCTCTCTTCCTCATGAACTTTTCACCGGGTGACAAAGGTTTTATTGTATATTTTTATTCCCTGTTGCTTTAGTTGGAGGTAGAACAACTGCTGTCATTGTCAGTCTTGCTGTTTAGAACAAATATGAGACCTTGTATAATCGTAAGGAGCTGCTTTACAAAAATGAGCCCTCTATGTGCGCCTACGTGTGTGTGTGTGTGTGTGTGTGTGTGTGTGTGTGTGTGTGTGTGTGTGTGTGTGTGTGTGTGTGTGGTGTGTGTGCGTGTGCGTGTGTGTGCGAGTCTGCGCATTCTGTAAAGCTCTTGACCAATCTCTGGCATTTTGGAGGAGTATTGTGGTGACTTTGCTGAATCATGACTTTCACATGATCCAACAAATGTAAATAACCTTTGTCAAAATTATGTTGGCAAGTCTCAGTCATGTCGCACGATTATTATATTGTCACGTGATTTTGTATTACAGTATTTTCCATACCACAATTGCAGGTTGTAGCTATATTCTTTCCATAGTCTAAATGCTGTAGTCTAAATGTTCTCTGTAAGAGTTACTCCATTTGGGAATGCTTTTTTTCCCACTAAAGTTTTAGCTGCTTTCTCTGTTTTTAGTTTCATTTATTTGGGATCACAATGTGACACACACCCCCCTCAGCTTGGGTCTGTACAGTTGCATCACTACACTCTGTACTGCCAGTACTGTAACCAAACCCAGAGTGCAGTCTTCCACGACTCCCATGTCTTGAAAAGCCATTTATTGTCTTAAAGACATCTGTACTCGAGTGTTTTGGGGTAAAACTTGGCACATTAGCACTGTACAGCAGGGCACTGCTGTGCAAGTTGCTCACGCTGGGACGGATATTCCGCACAGCTTTGCATGCTGGGTGGAGGGGCAGTACACGGGGGAATCCTTGTAACCGCTGCGGGTCGCGAAGAAGCGTGCGAACAGAAACCGACAGGAGGGAAACGAGACCTTCAACCGCAGTCAGCTGCTGCCACGGTCCCACGCTCGTCCCTGGGGCTGACGGGTCAGCTGCTGGAATGCGGTACGGGACCTCTAGAATGAGGCGGGAACGTGTGGTCACGTTGAGCACGCGTTTAGGGGAGGGACGGCCAGGTTCCGCAGGCACAGCGGCTGGACAGGGCATTTCGAGGCAGAGGGGACAGGCCGACCTGCTGGTCTGGCACCTTTTGGTTGGTTGTGCGAAAAGGAGATGGATTGAGCTCTTCCAGCGCAGATGTTTAGATGTTCAGGTCGACCTGCTAGACTCTGTATAATCTGTCTTCACATTTCACGGTTTGAAGCACTTCATCTTTCATCTTGCCACCCAGTCACAAGTGAATCCTCAGTTAAAAAAACCTTTTTCCAGTAAAAAGAACCACTAGCTACTACACTGAACAAGTTACGCCTGCTATTCTCTCCTGACGCTGCTGACTACGGTAATGAAGACGGAACAACTGTGTGTTGTGGGGGTGAAAGCTGTGGCAACAGGGCCTGAGGTTGCTTCTGCCTGAGTGCGGTGGGATCCAGTAGTGATGGCCCTGTCTCGGCCCCACAATCCCGCTCTTCCGGGAGTCCTTGGTTAAACCACGTTTTCCTCATCACGTAGATGTGTGTGTGCGACCTCACAGGCGGTCCTGGTCTTCTGTAGCTCCTCAGGCCAGCTGGGATAGAAAACGTGTGCTGAGTGAACACGTCGTACGAGAAGGTGCCCAACTGCTGTGTGAGTTTCCTTGTGTCCAAAAGGAGATTGATTGTGGTTCTGGTATATCTAAACTGTTCCCTCACTGTGCCGTGATTAAGCTCTCTGAGAAAGCGCTTCCCCAGACTACCACAAGAACATGCCGTTGTTCACTTAGGATACACAAAGCAAGCACAGACCCACATGGCTGACTGTGTGACCAGCCCTCCCCACTGTGCACCGCAGTTGTTGGTGTGATATTTGTTTTTTTTCCTCAGTGCTGCTGAGTGAAATGATGGGGGGACATGAACAGTCTGGCTTGAACAGCATAGTTAATTCAGTATTGTGTAGCTTTTTATTAGCACTTCATTGGTCTAGTTGTAACTCCCTTCAGTCACTCATCCACTCCCTCACTCACCCCCCCCCCCCCCCCCCCCCCCACCCCACACACTTATCAATCAATCAATCAACATTTATTCATATAGCACTTTTTTACAAAAGTTGTTGTCACAAAGCAGCTTTACAAGTGCCCAAGTCCAAGCCCCCCGTGATCAAGCCAAGGGTGACAGTGGCAGGTAAAAACCCATCCTCCTCTGGCCGACGCCGGTCACCATAACAATTAAAGAGATGGAAAAACAAAGAAAATATGGGAAGGATAAATAAATCTCATCTTGGTTTTTATATACATGAGTTCTCTATGTAATTCCTATTCAGTCCTAAACGTCTTGATGGTTGGTCATGTTAGTCATAGCAGAGGAGAATTCAGGGCGGTGAGAGGGTAGTGGGTTTATCCTTCATCCACACTGGTTAGTCAGGGCAATGGGTTGATACTCCATCATATCTGGTTAAGCAGGAGGTGGCTGGCCCAGGATGGATCTCTGGAAAGGCTCATCTCTCCTCATCTCAGTGTTCCTCGAGTAGGTGGGCAGCCATGTGGAGAAGATAAAACAGGGAAAATTAGCTCTGTATAGGATCATATGCGGGACAGATGAAATTTAAATATTTCTGGAGTGTGGCAGCAACTCCAGCATTAAATTTAATTATTACAGCCTAGCTGAAAAGGCAGAACCAGAAGGTAACATAGACTTGGGAGCATCCTGAGGCATCCATCCACTACACCGTCAACAAATATGAGTGACCATGTGCAGTGACAGGATGACAGCACCAGCGCCCCAGTTTACCATAAAACCATTCACCTATGAACCCCTGGATCTGTAACCTTTATCTAAAAGGGCACATTAACCAAACGCTAAACTAAATAAGTAAGTTATCAACCTAGACTTAAAGATTCAAATCAAATCAAATCAAAGTTTATTTGTATAACGCTTTTAACAACTCAAGTTGTCACAAAGCAGCTTTACAGGATTTACAAGGTTAACAATACTATGGGTCCAGAACCCTAATGAGCAAGCCAAAGGCGACAGTGGCGAGGAAAAACTCCCTATGATGGTGGGGAATAGGAAGAAACCTCTGGAAAACCAAGACTCAAAAGGGAACCCATCCTCCATTGGGCGGCCCGTTAACACACAAATACAAAAGTCACACACAGATCACACAATCAGACTAGGTAAAAGGTAGAATTGAAAGTTCTGGGTTTTGATATTGTCACTGTAAATGTCTGTTGATGAATGCCAGGCTTTCATTCCGTGTCGGAGCAGTGATGCTGGTATTGTAGGCTCCGACTGCAGTGTTACTCCCCAGGTGAACCCCGGCATCAGCACATCCACCGGCAGCCAGACCATCCCCCAGGTGCCTGCAGGTGCCTGTATCCAATCGTCTTGGGTAGAGCCATGCAAGAAGATAGACAATACAGACTGAGTGGACATGAATTTAAACCACCATTGATTTAAATGTACATAGCTCACGTGCCAGTGATGAGCATGTGGCTCCGGCAGACTAATCTATAGCAGCATAACTAAAGGGAGGGGTTCAGAGGTGACCACAGGCATGAGGGCTCACTGAGACATTGCTTTCCAGTCAAGTCATAGTCACAAATAGAGTGATGCCAAGACACAGCTGGATGACAGCATCAACATCTCAGATCACCAGAAATCTCAACGGCTGGGGGCCCCCAAGCCCCTACACCTTACAAGGGGAATGTTAGCTGAAGGCTTGATTAAACAGGTGAGTCTTAAGTCTAGATTTAAAGATTGGAACTGTGTCAGAATCTCGGATTGGAGCTGGAAGACTATTCCATAATTGAGGGGCTTTAAAAGAGAAAGCTCTGCCTCCGGCTGTAGTTTTACTAATTTTTGGAACTAGGAGAAATCCAAAAATTAGACGGCATCCAGTTTTTAATATCCTGGACGCAGTTCTCAATCTTGAGAGTTGTGGTGGTATCATCTGGATTAGAAGATATATACAACTGAGTATCATCTGCGTAGCAATGGAAGCTAATACCATGCCTACGAATGATAGTGCCCAGTGGTAGCATATATAATGAGAGTAATATGGGGCCCAGTACAGATCCTTGTGGGACACCATACAATTGATTGAGACTGTGTCAGAGTCCCGGACACATTCAGGAAGGTTATTCCATAGTTGGGGGCCCTTATAAGAAAAGGTTAATTGTTGGAACTAGTAAGAGGCCAGCACCCTGTGATCTTAGTAGACATGGGGGTTCATAATTGTAAATAAGTTCCTGGAGGTAATCAGAAGCAAGCTCATGCAGTGCTTTATATGTCAGTAGAAGAATTTTTAAATCAATACGGAATTTAACTGGGTGCCAATGCAGGGCTGATAGGACTGGTCTGATATAATTACATTTTCTACTTCTAGTCAGAAATCTGGCTGTGGCATTTTGAACTATTTGAAGTTTATTTAGATTCCTATATGAGCATCCTGACTGTAATGAGTTACAGTAGTCTAATCTGGAGCTAACAAAGGCGTGTACTATTTTCTCTACATCATGCTGTGATAATGCATTTCTTAACTTGGCAATGTTGTGGAGATGTAGAAAAGCTATCCTAGTAGTATTATCTATGTATTTATCAAATGATAGGTCAGAGTTGAGTATGACGCCGAGATTCTTGGCTTCTGCGCCAGGTGTAATGGGGTAGTCTGTGAGATTAAGCATTAGATCATTAGGTCTTGCGGCCTTTGGGCCCAGAAGGAGAACCTCCGTTTTGTCACCATAATGTTGGAGGAAGTTTAGAGACATCCAACATTCGACATCTCTTACGCAGGCCTCAATTTTTCCTAAACTGAGTTTGTTATCCACTACCTCATTCTTCCACTCCCTTCCTCACTCATCCACTCCCTCACTTATTGACTACCTCATTCTTCCACTCCCTCCATCACGTCTTCATCCACTTCCTCATTCACTGCTTCACTCATCCACCGTCTTCAATGCTAAAAGAGTGCTACTAGCGCTGCAGTTGGGTGTTAGAGTGCTGCTATGTGATGATGACCTTCTCTTTCACAGTCAACAATAGTACATGCATGTAACATAAAAATACATTTAAGCCTTCATTGCTGAGATATGACTAATGTAAAACACTGGATGTAAACAGACAGTCGGTCTGTGCTGTGCTGTGCATTCACACATGGATCCAGAAAACGTGCAGTTCAGTCTGAACAAAAAAGCTGAATAATTGAGTAGATGGGAGACATCCATCATGTTCGGTCACATCTCTGCAGTGTATCATTTACTGCACACGCTCATTCTTGGAAAAACTAAACGAAAAACAAATGTGCAATAAAGCGTGTTTGTCAGCCTGCTGTTGTATAGAGACCGTCCCGGGCTGCTGTCTGATGCGGATGTAATGCACTTGGAGAGTCACATCCTGCCTCCCCTGGGGGAGTGAGAGGAGAGAGAGAGAGAGAGAGACAGAAAGAGAGGGAGATGTATGTTGAGCACACGTGTGCCGAGAGGAAAAAGCTCCCACCGGGTCCCAGAAGCTCGTCCCAATTCACAAGAACACATTTTCAGACCAGTCCTCTTTCTTGTCTATTTTTGCTCCTATGTTGTGACCACCACGCAGCGTGTGTGCATGAGTGTGTGCATGAGTGTGTGTGTGTGTGTGTGTGTGTGTGTGTGTGTGTGAGTGTCTGTGCGCTCGCATGTGCATACGTGTGTGTTTTTCTCTGCTCCTGCTCACATCTGGAATACTAGAGCCGTGAGTTGGAGTCTCTTGCTGATTCTTTTTCATTTTTTCCTACGGTGACTGAAGCCAGCTAGTCACTACTGAGCATCACTACATTGGGTTTTTGTCTTTGAAAAGAAAAGAGGATCTGGATCTCATTTGAAGCTCTCGTCTCTTTCTCTCTCTCTCTCCCTCTCTCTCTATCTATATCTCTTTCTGTCTTTCATATGTATATATAATATGAACATGGGTGCATGCGTATACATTTGTGTGTGTGCACTGTGTGTCTACATACACACATGCATGCAGGGATGCTTTGTGTGTGTGTGTGTGTGTGTGTGTGTGTGTGTGTGTGTGTGTGTGTGTGTGTTTCCACCACAGCTCCGCTGGAATGTAATCCGTGTGAGGGGCTTATTGTGGTGTTGTATAGAATTAGCCACCCATTCTGTTCACCACAAACAAAATATTTAAGGTCATCCCCCAACATGGCCGCTGTGCTATTTGGAGGAGGGCGAGCGCTCGTTAGCACGCTGCCTGTTTTCACAGGCTCATCTTTGTGCTGAAGAACAACAGGCTTCAACAACCCCCATAATGTTGGCACACGGGCGCGTTGGCTGTGCCAATGGCTACAGCTTCACCGTCCTACATCTATGGAGTGACTAGGTCAGACGAAAGACACCGTCTGAAAGACCTTGTGTGAAATTCAGGCAGTATTAGGGTGTTGGGGGGTGCAGTATATAGACCCTTGTGGATGCTCCATGTGTACAATTGGCATTCATCAGTAATCTGATTAATCAGTCATTCATCAGTAATCGGATTAATCTGTAATCTTAATCTGAGCAACACACCAGACTTTCAGAATGGGAGCATGTGCCTTTTCGGAGCAGGAGCAGGTTGATTGCCGTGCGGTACGGGAGTCTGACAGGGGCGTACTGCTGAAAGTTGGTCTGTTTGCATAATTTGCGTTTAGCAGGACGGGCTGGCGGGGATGTGGAGCTACGGAAGCACTTTCTGGCCACTCTGGAGAAAGGCATTGCTCCCAGAATGCCTTGTGTGAGGCGCGGGGCTCTGGGATGGATGAGTGCGTTGTGGCGTGCTACGCGTGAACAACGCCTGCACAGGCCTGTGCAATGTGACCGCATCTCACAGAGAGACCATGTAGCTCAGCTGCTTTCTAACATGTGAACGCGTGTGAACACACACACACACACACACACACACACACACACACACACACCCCAACATGTTTTTTGTGTTACGTCTAGGCCTTCGCATGTGCAGTGAGAGGAATTTCTTTGGGTCGTAACCCCACTTCAAAGCTGCCACGTTTCCATTTTCAACGGCCTGCAGGGGAAGACGTGGGACTCTTCTCTCTCCTGAAGGTCTGTGGATAGGCTGATGGGCTGCCCACACCCCGCCCACCTGGAGACATTCCTGCAGGGCTGGAGTCTTTCCTGCAGGGCTGGAGTCTTTCCTGCAGGGCTGGAGTCTTTCCTGCAGGGCTGGAGTCTTTCCTGCAGGGCTGGAGTCTTTCCTGCAGGGCTGGAGTCTTTCCTGCAGGGCTGGAGTCTTTCCTGCAGGGCTGGAGTCTTTCCTGCAGGGCTGGAGTCTTTCCTGCAGGGCTGGAGTCTTTCCTGCAGGGCTGGAGTCTTTCCTGCAGGGCTGGAGTCTTTCCTGCAGGGCTGGAGTCTTTCCTGCAGGGCTGGAGTCTTTCCTGCAGGGCTGCTGTTCTTCATTTCCACTCCACGCTCTCCAGGCTGGTCGCCCCGGTGACCCTGTCGAGGTTCGGATAAGTGTAACGAGGAGAATGGACGCAAGGTGTAGTGGTGTGACCTGAAGGGAACGAACACTCTTCCAGAGCCTCACGCCCCGCTGAGCCTGACCTCTGACCCCGAGCTCAGAAAGGGTCATAAAGTCCAGCACTGGGGCTGATCTCCACAGAGTCCGAGGTTACAGAATGGGGCCAGACATTCACACACTCAGTGATGGCTGCTTAGGACTGGTATTGTGTTTAAGTTTAATTAACTGGCCTTTAATATGTACCATAGTGTTATGGTCTTTCAGACATATCTTTAATGTATTTGTTTATTCATTTATTTTTACCCTTGTGACACATTCTTTAAACACTCAAGCTTTGGCCTTTTAGCTGTGGTGCCCATCAGCAAAGGATGTGTTACGTAATGCAGAAAGCCATGAGGGGGAATGAGGAATCCATTACATCCTGTCCATTTCCTGTTCACATTAGACTGTCCTCCTACACGCATACGCACGCGCACACATCCTGCAGGCTGCTCTCATGACAAACTCCCAGTTCTCAGTTCTTAGGCTGTTTCAAGAGCTGTTCCTTCAGCTGGTTTTCTGTAAGCCTTTTAAAGTCTTGCATCCCTTTGCTGCATTTCCACAGCATACGGTCATTCGTTATATAAACGTCCAATGCCGTGACCTGATATTCACTCCTTCGACTGTATTTGCTCTGCATCACCTAATCATAAAAAGTTACGTTTGTTTACCCCCAAACTCCTAATGGATCCCGATTGGTGCACCATGGTAAAGCCAAGCTGATGTCAGCTACTTCCAGTCTGGCCCAGAGGAGAAGGTGTCTGTGGGGAGGATGTTGACAACAGTGTACAGCAGCAGGCCATGCTGAACGTACCACTCCAGCTTTGATTGGACGTGCAGTCTTGCGACACTGTGAATGTTCTCAGCAGGCCTGTCCATCTAGTGCAGACAGCAGCCTGCATGTGTGTTTGTAAGCAGCCCTGTAGGTTCATATGGTTCTCCATGATCTGTCCAACTAGTAGTTTCTTTGCAAATCACGTCCTTGAATTGTTTCGGTCTGTGTTTAGATCCTACCACAGCACCGAAACTGCACTGACTAAAGTAGTTAATGATCTCTTAATATCCTCTGATAAAGGATTCATTCATACTCTTAGACCTTAGTGATGCTTTTGACATCATCATCCTCAACATGCTACTGGATAGGCTACAGACACTAATTTGGCATAAGAGGTCAAGCACTCTCCTGGTTCAAATCCTACCTGACAGGTCGATATCAATTTGTACTAGTAAATAATGAATGCTCAGAATGCACAAAGGTAAAATATGGTGTCCCACAAGGATCTTTATTGGGCCCCATATTATTCTCATTATATATGCTACCATTAGGCACAATCATTCGTAGGCATGGTATTAGCTTTCTTTACTATGCAGATGATGCTCAATTTTTGTCTTATCACGTTTTTGTCTGCAGATTGGACTACTCTAACTGTCTTTTAATTGGATGCTCTAAAAAGTCCCTAAAGAAACTCCAACTCGTACAGAATGCACTGCCTCACGGTTAAATATAGGATTGATTAAAAAATTCTTCAGTTTAACCTGTAAAGCACTAAGTGGTATCTGAGGGATATCTGAGGGAATTTGTGGCATACTACGACCAATCTTACTTTCAACATGTAGGGTTCTCTTAGTTCTAAGGGGTGGCTCAGTGAGCCCTCATGACTGTGGTCACCTACAGGCCTCTCCCTTTAGTTATGCTGCTATAGATAAGTCTGCCGGAGCCACATGCTAATCACTGGCACGTGTGAGAGATTTTTGATCCTTGTTGCATGTTTCTACAAAGACAATTCCATAAAGCACCAGGAAAGTGCTCTGGCTCACCAGTGGAAGGGTACTGCCTCTTCCCTGAGGCCCAACATCCACATTGGGACCGGGCCTAGATATGGAACTATAAAAATGGACTGCTGCTAGCTGAGCCGCCCAATGGAGGATGGGGTCCCTTTTGAGTCTTCCTGTTCTTCCTAATCCCCACCTGGGGTGTTTTTCCACTCTTTCCACTGTCGCCCCTGGCTTGCTCATTAGGGATCTGGACTCATGTGTTTCTAAAGCTGCTTTGTGGCAACATGTATTGTAAAAAGTGCTATATAAATAAAGTTGATTTTGCTTCTTCTCCACCTGCCTTGACTCCAGCCCAGAGGCAGTTTGAGTTATTTACCTCATTTGTTATCCAGAGTGATTTATATATACAGTATATTTTGTAGTATGTATTTCACAGTGTCTGTGTTCCCTGGGAGTTGAACCCATGACCTCGGAGGTGTTGGCACCTTGCTTTGTCATATGAGCTACAGGAAAAGAGTTGTCGGCTCTTATAATAAATGTATTTATTATGTATTTCTTTTTATTATCTTTCTATTTTAATTTATTATTATTAGCTTTTTTAAGCTGCATGGGACAGCTTATCTGGGATCAGCCCTCCTACTCTAGGAGAGGTGCTTGCTGAAGTCCTGGCTCTGGGAGTGCTAAGCATGGAGGTGTTGATCCACTTTAGACCTGACAGAAAGGCCTAAAGCAGGTCACCCAGGGGTGTCCCCAGCTCACCCATGCTGCTGTCGGAGGCTTTCCAGGCACTGGGCCTCATTCCATAGGTTGCAGGCACTGTTGGCAAACCCCGAGGTTAGTAATCAACCTTTGAGCAGTCTGATAAATATAGGCCCAGATCACAGATCTGTGAGAGATTGTCTTACACCCAAACACACATATACACACACTCACACCTATTCCTGCTGGTCCAGTCTGTGTCAGCAGGGAGTGTTACAAGCAAACTCCTTTTCTGGCCTTTGGGTGGGGGTGTGGGTGTGTGTCTATGTGTGTATGGGTATAAGGGTGTGAGCATGGGTGTGTATGGATGTGTGTGTGTGTGTCTGTGTGTGTCACACAGGGAGCATCCCACGCCCCAAGCTTGCCAATTCAGGCCCAAATAACAGAGCAGCTAACCACAGGGAGCTAATTGTAGCACTGCTGACGGCAAGGCTTCTCTTTAATTCCCTTCCTGCTCTCTCTCTCTCTCTCTCTCTCTCTCTGCCTCACTCTCTCTCCCTCACTGGGAGTATGAGGCGGCCCAGCCAGGACGTTCGTTCCACTGTTAGCCATGTAGCGGCAAGACTTCACTACCAGGATTTGCAGTTTACATTTGGGGATCTGTGTAGTCCTGCTCTTGTGCTGTTGGGCTGCTGCGGAGCTCACTGTGTGGGGGTCTCCTTGGGCAGGCTTGGTGCAGCGCTCAACCTGTTTAATGACTCTGTATGGGGCTCGAAGCCAAGGTCTGGACCCTGGAGCCGCCACTCCACCTCCCC
>NW_027506943.1:404903-409903 GCF_052324685.1 Brachyhypopomus gauderio
GTGGGTCAAGTTTCAGCAAAGGAGTGTCAACCACCACAGAGTCACGCACGCCATCTTTATCACAAGGGCTGTTTAGTGGTCATGAGATATTATTTCTTATACGTTGTGTTTTTAGCTTTGTATTGTATTTATCATGTAGTCTGGAATTTTTCACACTATTTGTATAGGGGAACGTAACATTGGAAACTCTGTCCCTGCTGAGCACTGTGGTAGAATTAAAGAAGTGGGAGGGGCCCACAGCACAGTGGGCGTGTCAGAGATAAGGAGTAGAAGTTGGTGTCAGTCTTCCTGCATCAAGACGTCTAATTTAGGAGCATCCTGGTGTTCACGGGCTGATGGCCTTCAGTGCTTTCAGGCAGGGTGGGTCCACTTCCTGATTTAACCCCGCCGAGATCCTCACTGAGATGCTGCTGACTGCCAGTAACTTTCCCCAAAATGAAAATCTCCCTCTGGTCTGAGGGGGCGCATGGTACGTCTTCCCTTGGCGTTTGTTGCTTAGCGTCGTCTTCAGACTCTCGTCTGAAGTGGCCCAGGTTCGCCTGTGTGAGGAAGTAGCTCTGTGGCTCTGGTGCGGTTAGTCACTGGATTGCAGGGTTAACCACAGCCGGTGGAATGGGCTGGAGTCGGATGTGGTTAGCCGACCACCACCAGGGGAGGTGCGTCTCCTGCCAACAGCTGGTGGAGAAAGGTCACTGCTTGCTACACATGCGCCCAGTGTCCAAAGGGGCACATCAGAGGAGAAGCCTCCTCCATGGCCCTGGCATGGCCCTCCCCCATGCCCCACTATCCAGCACGTGCTCTGGGGTGGTTCTGACCCACACGCCCTTGGTCAAGACAGTGTGGATGTGTGCTGTCGCAGAGAGAGAGCAAATCGAAACCCATCAGTAATGTTCTAATCAGATAGACGCGTGCGTTCCTCCGTTCCTCATCTGTACTGCTCTGATGGTTGTGACCAGGGCAACTGTTACAGTTATTGGTGCCTCCCCCTGTTTTTCTGCCTCTTCATGGTTCCTGTGATGTTTGGATTGATTTTTGATTTTTTGATTGATTGATTTATTTATGTATTTTGGGGGACTCATAGAGGATATCTTCTATGCTTTCTCAATCCTTCTCTTAAACCTTAAATGATCTTGCACATATCGCTGTGTACATGGAAATGCCCCATTTCCACACTCATAACCTGCCAGCATCAGGGCCCTGCGTGTGTAACACACAACACGTGATGCAGGAAAGACCTGATCTGCCTCAGTTCACTGGCAGTTCCTGGATTTAGTAGTAGTCAAGTACTGTAGGCCACTGCTGATCACAGGCTAGTGAAGCGTTTCCTCAAAATTGGATTCATCTGTAAAATGTCTCACACCAGAATGGTCAGTGTGTATGGTTTTTTAAGGCGGTTTGATTGCCAGGGAGTGGGTTTTCTTTCAGGAGTTAATGTTGCTGAATTAATCTGTCTGGCTGTTGGGCAGTGTAGCAAAAGCTATGGGGACCAGGTTTAATGAAGGTTTTTTGAAGGTTTTGTGTCATGCTGATTAAGGGCATGGACAGTAATGCCTTCATTCACAAATATTTTTATCTCTTTATGTCTGTCTGTCTGTCTGTCTATCTATACATCTACCTATCAATATATGCATCCAAATATTGTCTGGATTCAGCAGAGAGGATGATGTGTCTGTCCAGATTGTGAGCTGCTTGAATCCAGAGACTGTGTCACCCGTATGGGTGGATCCTCTGATGAGCTGGGCGGGGCTGGATGAGATGGGCGGGGCTGAGAGATAATGCCTCTCGAGTTGGCATGGAGCCAAGCCTGCTTTGCAGCTGTGGAAAAGGAAACACACACACACACACACACACACACACACACACACACACACACACACACACACACACACACACACACACACACACACAGAGGGGAGAGGGAGGTTATTTGGGTCATCCAGAGGAAATTAAATGGGCTCAGCTGGGGAGTGTGTCTGACGGGAAAGGGGACGGCTTTATAAAGAGGGAGGGCCGGACTTGCCCGCTAGGCCCACCCCCACTGCTCCCCCGTGCCTGTCGGGACTGCTGCTGTTGTGTGGAGGAAGGATTCCCTGCTCTGCGTGGCCAGGGACTTCCCTCCCTCTGACCGGGAGCCTCGCGGACCATTCGCAACACAGAGCGGTGGGCTGTGGTGACCATCCCAAGAAGAAGGTGTCGGCACCGGCCTAATCTGGACCAGAGCTCAGGATGTCTGCTTGGCTGTGCCGCTCATTCTGGACTGAGGGCGATATGGTGGACACTTCATCCTGTCTGGACACCGGCCACTTCATGGTGTGAAGCCCAAGGATTCGGACCATTTTTTACGTGTTGAGGGTGCAAAAAAATGTTTCCCAGTTTGCAGCGTGTTCTTTAGCCTTGAACAGTTGAATGCGTTTTTTGGGTGCCACAGATCTGACACTGCCTGCCGTATTCAGCCTGTAGTCACAATGGCTTCTTGCTGGAGAAGTCAGGTACAGTAATAATGTAAGGTAGACATGAAAATGTGAGGATGTGATGATGCTCTGTGTTCAAAGTATCATATATATATATGTGTGTGTGTGTGTGTGTGTGTGTGTGTGTGTGTGTGTGTGTGTGTGTGTGTGTGTGTGTGTGTGTGTGTGCTTGCGTGTCTGTGTGTAGGAGGAACAGGGTGCCAAACTTAAAGCAGAGAAGATCCGAGTTGCCCTAGAGAAGATTAAGGAGGCTCAGGTTAAAAAGGTGAGTTCCTCTGGGACAGGATCTAGTATTTAATACATGTGTGTACTTATTACTTATACACTATATATAGAGTAATACTCGTCTTACCCAGACTTCTCTTCTTGGCCAAATAGAAGAAAACAAAACAAAGAAAGAAAAACAAAAACTGGTCACTACGCAGTGCTTTACCGGTGGTGATCCAAGCACACGTGCAGAGGTGTGAGGACAGAAGCTGGTTATGTGCTGTAGTCTGATGTCTTTGTTTAATGGGTTCATCGTGCAGACTACTGGTGTGTGTGCCTTACAACAGGACAGTGGATGTGAGCTGTCTCTCAGAGAGGAGTCTCTCTAAAACGGGCGTTCAAGTCCACGTAATGCCAGCGTGCTGAGAGGGTTGGGATTACTGCCAGCCGCCTGGGACACTTGTAAGGGGCTTGTGTTCTGGGACACTGGTGAGGGGCTTGTGTTCTGGGACACTGGTGAGGGGCTTGTGTTCTGGGACACTTGTGAGGGGCTTGTGTTCTGGGACACTTGTGAGGGGCTTGTGTTCTGGGACACTGGTGAGGGGCTTGTGTTCTGGGACACTTGTGAGGGGCTTGTGTTCTGGGACACTGGCGAGGGGCTTGTGTTCTGGGACACTGGCGAGGGGCTTGTGTTCTGGGACACCTGTTAAGGGATTGTGTTCTGGGACACTTGTGAGGGGCTTGTGTTCTGGGACACTGGCGAGGGGCTTGTGTTCTGGGACACTGGCGAGGGGCTTGTGTTCTGGGACACTGGTGAGGGGCTTGTGTTCTGGGACACTTGTGAGGGGCTTGTGTTCTGGGACACTTGTGAGGGGCTTGTGTTCTGGGACACTGGCGAGGGGCTTGTGTTCTGGGACACTTGTGAGGGGCTTGTGTTCTGGGACACTTGTGAGGGGCTTGTGTTCTGGGACACTGACGAGGGGCTTGTGTTCTGGGACACTTGTGAGGGGCTTGTGTTCTGGGACACTTGTGAGGGGCTTGTGTTCTGGGACACTGGCGAGGGGCTTGTGTTCTGGGACACTTGTGAGGGGCTTGTGTTCTGGGACACTTGTGAGGGGCTTGTGTTCTGGGACACTTGTGAGGGGCTTGTGTTCTGGGACACTGGCGAGGGGCTTGTGTTCTGGGACACTGGCGAGGGGCTTGTGTTCTGGGACACTTGTGAGGGGCTTGTGTTCTGGGACACTGGCGAGGGGCTTGTGTTCTGGGACACTTGTGAGGGGCTTGTGTTCTGGGACACTGGCGAGGGGCTTGTGTTCTGGGACACTGGCGAGGGGCTTGTGTTCTGGGACACTGGCGAGGGGCTTGTGTTCTGGGACACTGGCGAGGGGCTTGTGTTCTGGGACACTTGTGAGGGGCTTGTGTTCTGGGACACTTGTGAGGGGCTTGTGTTCTGGGACACTGGCGAGGGGCTTGTGTTCTGGGACACTTGTGAGGGGCTTGTGTTCTGGGACACTTGTGAGGGGCTTGTGTTCTGGGACACTGGCGAGGGGCTTGTGTTCTGGGACACTGGCGAGGGGCTTGTGTTCTGGGACACTGGCGAGGGGCTTGTGTTCTGGGACACTGGCGAGGGGCTTGTGTTCTGGGACACTTGTGAGGGGCTTGTGTTCTGGGACACTTGTGAGGGGCTTGTGTTCTGGGACACTGGCGAGGGGCTTGTGTTCTGGGACACTGGCGAGGGGCTTGTGTTCTGGGACACTTGTGAGGGGCTTGTGTTCTGGGACACTTGTGAGGGGCTTGTGTTCTGGGACACTGGCGAGGGGCTTGTGTTCTGGGACACTTGTGAGGGGCTTGTGTTCTGGGACACTGGCGAGGGGCTTGTGTTCTGGGACACTTGTGAGGGGCTTGTGTTCTGGGACACTTGTGAGGGGCTTGTGTTCTGGGACACTAGCGAGGGGCTTGTGTTCTGGGACACTGACGAGGGGCTTGTGTTCTGGGACACTTGTGAGGGGCTTGTGTTCTGGGACACTGGCGAGGGGCTTGTGTTCTGGGACACTTGTGAGGGGCTTGTGTTCTGGGACACTGGCGAGGGGCTTGTGTTCTGGGACACTGGCGAGGGGCTTGTGTTCTGGGACACTTGTGAGGGGCTTGTGTTCTGGGACACTTGTGAGGGGCTTGTGTTCTGGGACACTTGTGAGGGGCTTGTGTTCTGGGACACTGGCGAGGGGCTTGTGTTCTGGGACACTGGCGAGGGGCTTGTGTTCTGGGACACTTGTGAGGGGCTTGTGTTCTGGGACACTGGCGAGGGGCTTGTGTTCTGGGACA